>NC_141087.1:1245038-1395038 GCF_041138505.1 Cibotium barometz | reverse complement strand
CTGGTCTTTACTGACCACTTGTGTCCACTTTAAGTTCACTATATAGGATCCCTTATTGTGTCCACTGTAAGGTTAGGTATGCCCACTTTAAGATTAGTGTGTGTTGACCTATAGTTTAGATTTACAGGTTGTGTCATGTGATCAATTGTACATCATCTATAATTTTTATGTTGTGCGATAAAATTACATACAATGTTGCTTGGAAAAAAATCATGTGATGAAATTAATGTTTAAAGTTTATCATGTGATTAATTTAAATCTTTTACATTTTGTAGATCATGGTCGAGTCAATTAATAGGCCTCAACGAAAACACCTTTCAGAGACTCTTTGCATGTATTTAATAAACATTCTTGAAGATGAGCTCATATCATGTTTTGATCCAAAGAGGAATGATTGCTATTGGATGTGTGCTGGCCCACCAACTGAGTGAACACAAGATGGATTTCCCCATTAGTTTTGCCAGCCGCGGCCAACTCAATGAAGCTGAGAGAAATTATACCACAATCAAAAGAGACGGGTTAGCCATGGTCTACATAGTTAAGGAGTTTCACCATTATCTTCTGTGGTGACTAAATTCATTTTCTTCGTAGACCATCAAGCTCTTCTGTACACCTGGTAAACAAGCCCTGTATAACAAGTAGAATCACCAGGTGGCTGCTTATATTGCTTGAGTTTGACTTCACCATCATGGTGAGGAAAGGCTCTCAGCATGTTTTGGCAAACCACATGTCAAGGATCCCTAACGGCGGTGAGCCGCCCGTGGGAGTAGAAGATGATTTACCAGATGCCACCCTATTTCAACTATGCTTAATTTCTAAGTGGGGCAAGGAGGTAGCACACTTTCTAGCTAACGGCTTACCAGTGGACCCCCTCCCAAACAAGGACCGTTCCCGTCGCCTAATTAAACAGGCAGCCCCCTACCAACTCATTATAGGATAACTCTATAGGCAGGGAAAAGACAAGATTCTTAGACATTGTGTTCGTAATGTGAAGACGAATATGTTTTCCTTCTAGAACAGGCTCACTTTGCCTATGCTGGTGGCACTTTGCAGTAGATATCACTCCACATAAAGTCCTCACAGCCAAGTTATGGTGGCCCACCCTAATGGCGGATGTAGCATAATATGTCAAGCGGTGTGATGAGTGCTAACGTGTGGCAATTCCCCGCTTTTTAAGGACAACATTCCCCTAAATCTTGTAGTGTCCTTGCAACCATTTGAAAAATGGGGCATCAATTTCATTGGACCCATCAATCCAGCAACCAGATACACTCGAGCCAAATATATAATTGCTCCACGGACTATTGCACTAAATGGGTTGAAGCTCGGGCTACCCTGATGCACGATCGAATGCCTTTATGAATCACATGCTTCAATTTCCCCCTAGAGCTTGTGAATGACAATGGGATACATTTCATTAATGAGGTGATCCAATTCCTCTTACAAGAGTTCCTTGTCACTCATAGAAAGTCCTCCCCCCTATTACCCCCAAGTGAATAGCTAAGCTAAGAGCATGAACAAGATTTTGTGTGCCATTCTAACTAAAATTATGGAGGCCAACCGCGCAACAATTTTGGGAACAAAAGTTGTCGGTAGCACTCTGGTCTAATAGAACTTCCTACAAGGTAGCAACAAATGCCACCCCCTTTAGTTTAACCTATGGTACTAAAGTGGTCATGCTAATGGAGTTCTTGGTTCCTAGTTTATGCATCACAGTACAAGAGAAGCTCATAGGAAATGTCTTAGGCTATCGCCTTTTTGAGCTTGAAAAGCTCGATGCCTTCTAGCTAATACAGCATGATTGTCAAAAAGTTAAGGTGTCAACAATGGTTCGACGACCACCTAAAAGATAAACAAATGAATGAGGGCAACATGGTCCTCCTATTCCTATTCACCACAAAGATGCACAAATGAATGAGGGTGACATGGTCCTCCTATTCACCACAAAGATGCACAAAAAGAAACTCAAAGCTTAGAGCTTAGGACCCTTCCTAGTCATTGAGATAACCCCACAAGGTGTTGTGCGCATCGAGACACTTGATGGTGTCGAAATGGCTGGTTATTTCAATGGTAGCAAATTAAAATGCTACAATGGCCCACTCACTGAAGACACCTAAAGAGCCATCCACGACAAGAAACAATGAAAGAATGATTATAAGGATATGAAACAAGAGGCCAAAGCAAGGCAAGCCAAGCTTCGGCAGATACAAGTCATGGTCAACATGGCCCAAGTGATCGACCTCGAAGAGGAAGAATGGGAGGTGAAGCATGCTCGGTTGTGGTTAGGAATGACCACCATGACAAGCTTTGTCCAAAAATTAGCTCTTGTCGATATAGGGGCTAATTACAATTTAATGTCTCATGAAACATGGCGTTCCCTCGGTTGTGGTTAGGAATGACCACCATGACAAGCTTTGTCCAAAAATTAGCTCTTGTCGATATAGGGGCTAATTACAATTTAATGTCTCATGAAACATGGCGTTCCCTCGGGGAACCTTCACTTAAAGATACCCCTGCCAATAGTTACCAAAGTGGCATCTCAGGATGTTTACTGCTTAGGCACTATCACACTATTGTTCCACATTGGAAATAATTCCTTGAAAGGGAAGTTCTATGTGATGCCTACTCTGCAAGCACTATGCGTGAAGAAATACTCCTTGGAAGGGGTTGGATGGGACACAACAGGTGCAACATCGATTGGGATGCACGGACAGCGACCTTACAGGTGGCCTCCGGTCAACAAGTTACTATCCTCATGATGGATGCAGAGCCCGTACGTACTGCTCCCCATGCCAAGAAGTCATCTCTCCACTCCCCATCATCATTTCATCCTCAAATTCCCACAAATCCATTCCACTCTCACGAAGAGGCCACTCACCCTTCCAAACACATCATTTCCTCTCACATCCTCACCCACCACCACACTCGGCAGCAACCCACTCCACCATCTCAACAATCACACAAGCTCTTGATCCACCACAGAAAACTAACCATACTAATACTTCTAACCACACACACACACACACACACACACACACACACACACACACAAGGCATGCCTTCTCCCCATTAGGTGCCTAAGAAGCTCCTAACCGCACAAGGCTATTATGAGGGCACATCTACATTGTGGATCCCCCAACGATCCACAATGCCAACTCTCACCCTCATACATTGGCACCCAGAGCTCCTCAACGCCCTCGCAGGTAACCAATTCGCCAACCACAAGCCTACAGGGTACAGGACAGATGACGCTGGCCCAAACGCTCTCCATGGCCCCCTATCCTCAATCAAACCCTAAGCCATGCCCAAAACCAACCACCAAGTGGATCCTCAAACCTCTCCTATAAGCCCAACACTTCTATGAGAGCAATCGCAACATTTGGATACCCAAATCACCCCAACTCCCACCTTGTGTCACTCCGCAGTCATCGACCTTTCAATGGAAATCCAAGGTGGCATCCGTTCACAAAGACTACCCAGGACAAGGGGAAGCAGAAGCTTCACAAAATGACACTCTGCCGCCGTCACCGATCTTTCAATGGAAATCTAAGGTGGCATCTACCACAAAGACTGCCTTGGGCAAGGGGAAGCAGAAGCTTCACAATGACACTGTAGCCCCACTCGGGCAGGCAATCAAAACTATCACAGAACTCCAGCAAGCTCACGAAGCCACACAACGGGCACATTGGGATTTATCTTTAGCAGAGGCTCTTTCCAGAGACTCTTAGAATAGATCTCATGATGCGGAAGAGGCCCTTATACAAAGAAACAAACCGATTTCCACAGATACAGGGAGGTCTCAAAGGACACCCTCCAATGGAGGAACAGTTGGATACAACAGAAGCCAAAGCCACATAGCCTCGCCAATGACAACCTTTGCTCCTTCCTCCAACGCCACAGAACATAAAGTGGACGTGCTCATCATGGATACGGCCATGAAGCTACCCCTACTCGCCTCCCCCCACAAAACCCCTTCCAACTTCTCGACCTCCACTATAGGAGTGTCTGGCTCAGCCTGCTCTAGCACAACGTTTTTTTGGATGAGCCCACCTCTCACCAAACCTATACCTATATCCTCACAAATATCCCCCTCGCCACCATCATCTCGATTCCCCATTTTTTCTTACAGGGGCTCATTTCTTTCACCCACCCCCACACCTTTTATGAGCTACCTCCCCACCCTCTCCAAGTAACTCTTATCAGCAGCTGGTGCCATCTACTTTGATTTGGCCAACCAGCAGACCCAACTGATCCTATCGACCTCTCTATCCCCGAAGGCCTGCGTTCATACCCCTACTCCTCCCATTGAATAGGCACTGACGCTTTGCAACATCTCCATAGTAGGGGTTGGCACATGGTTGATGCCGCATATTGCTCCCTCCGTAGAAGCAACAAACTTCCTCCATACTCCGCGGCTGGGATACTCATCCTCTACCCACAGGTGCCACGTACAGATGGAAGTCATGGAAGCCACGAGCATTTGTCAGTTCAATGACTCCCACGTGGCCTTCCCCATGGACTTCACACCTCACATGGCCTAGTTGACTTTGAAGACGAAGCTCATGACCATGATGGGCATGACGGAGGTGTGATGACAGCTAACAAGGAGGACTCCCACCTCCACCCCCACCACCCTCATCTCCCCCACATCAACCTCCACCCCCCAGTTCCTCTCACCACCCAAGCTCCAGCACCCACCCAACACCACCACCACTCCCACCCCCATCTGGTTCCTCAACACTACCCCTCTTCCCCCATTCATTTTCCTACCCCACCTCCCTCACCAACCCCACCCTCACTGCCCTCTTTGTCCTTAAATTTAGGAATGCACACCGCATTCTGAGATCTCCCTTCCACCTCAACAAATTCATCACTACTCCTCGATGCCAACCTCGCCATGGGAGTTTCTTCATTCCATGAGGAGCAACAAAAGAACTCGAAGCTACAGTTTAACTTGGTATGGTTCGCTCCTCCGATGGCATAGTAGCCATGCACCGAAGCTACCATGATCAAGTGCTTCCATGAGTTCATCCACCACTGATACAATCAAGTCTAAGACCAAGTCGTGATAGCGATGATCAAATTCTTCAACTTAATCATCATGCTGCTAGAGGCCTTCTTTGATTGGGACCACTACCACGAAGGCGTGCAGGGCTTTGCCTTCGACATCAACAAAGGACCAATGCTCAAACAGATTTTTGGCTACTATGAGCACATCATGTGGATGCCCGCCTGCTGGCGACTATAGACTTTTGAAGATATGATGGAGACAACATTTTGGACCAGCTATAGAGTCTTCGAGGCCCCCCTACTCCCACCTTGTGCCGCAACTTCATTCGCACTTATTTGATCTACTACCGCTAGATCCGAGGACGGGGACCTGAATTAGGGAGGGGGGTATGTTACCCACTCTGGTTAACATTACATTTTAAGCATGGCTACGCTTTTTGTATTCATCTTTTGTAACTGCACAAAGTGCTTAATGTAAAAGAGACATAGAATGACTAAGCTTATGGCTTGTGTAATGTCGATCATAGGAAAGAATTGTACATTGAGCTAGGAAGACCAGTTTTGGGCCCCAAATTGTAAATGGGCGGTCAGCCATTGTAAACTACGAGCTCTTGTATATAAGACATTTGATGAAATATAAAAAGGGACAATCCCATTAGTCTCATTTGAGTCTTGCCTCTCTCTCTCTCTCTCTCTCTCTCTCTCTCATGAGCTTGTGGTTGTGTGCTTGCTTGTGCTTGCATGCTTGATTGTAGGTGTGTGCTTATAGGGATGGTGATGCTCTAGCTTCTCTCCTTCTCTCGCCTCTCTTTGCTCTCTACCAAGTCCCTCTTGCATGCATGTGGCATGGAGTGAAGGTTGAGCTTTCCATAGCTCCCTCTTTCTTGCTCTCTACCTCTATTGAATCTTTACTTGGGTGACACAAGCTAAGGTGGAGTGAGCCCCTAGCGGCTTTACATCGAGGAGTCAACCCTCATTAGGGTTGCCTATGTGTACCTCTCCGGACTTGACCCTTGCATGTTGTTTCTCTTCTTCTTCTTCTTCTTCTTCTCTCTCTCTCTCTCTCTCTCTCTCTCTCTCTCTCTCTCTCTCTCTCTCTCTCTCTCTCTCTCTCTCTCGTGTGCAAGGTAGTATGTTAGGTTTAACATCTTTGGCGTCGATGCCAGGGATTGAACCCGGGTCACTTGCATGACATGTGGGAATACTCACTCTGGTCAACAAGATCACGTTTCCATATCTCGTTTGAGATACATGGATGATCGAGATCACAATAAAGTATCTCGTCGAGATATTTTAAGAGTCAAGGTCATGAGGGGCATGGCTGCATTATTGCATGGTATCACAGTACATACTCAATGTACATCTGAGTCGGTAGTTATGTGTATGTCGATTGAGATTCCAATTTGGCTAAGTATCTTGATTGAGATATCCAAGTGGTATCCAAGTGGCAATGATGTGTTTTAGTGACATGGACCCTGATTGAGATACATTAGCCCTTCCAAGGCTACTAGCATGGTGGTAGTTATGATCTCGATTAAGATATTAGGCTATTGGCTCTAGGGACACATGCTAAGCTATGAGTGATGTTCATAGATCAAGATACCCACGGGGCCCATGACTTTTGCTTCTTGCATCGATATTCTATTTCCCTTGAGGGTGCACGAAAGTGATCACCCTTACCATATGTTTGCCCATAGACAAGTTTAATGGCCAAGATTTCCACATCTGGCAAATGAAGATAAAGTTTCATTTGATGAAAGAAAACCTATGGGGTTTGGTGAAGAGCCCTACCAATGGAACCTCTTCCTCCAATGCTGATACAACCAATGAAGAAGATCCCTGAACATAAGAAGATCTATTTAGAGCAGAGAGGGCATATGCCATCATTGCTCTTGGCTTGGGTGATGATTATTTGCATCACATTTGTGATCTAGAATCACTAGCTAAAGCTTGGTCAAAACTTTTACTTTTCGGAGCCAATGCTAAAAACTAAAAGTTACCTTTGAAAATCACTTTCTTTGAGTTGCAACTAGACTAGAGAATCTCTTGTTACACATATCGACAAAATGAGGAGTCTTATGACTCACCTAATTCAAGTAAACTCAAGCTGATGTTATGGGAGTGCTTCTCAAAAGCATGCATGAGGAGTATGACAACCTAGTGATCACCTTGATCACTAGGTTGGGTGATGATTATTTGCATCACATTTGTGATCTAGAATCACTAGCTAAAGCTTGGTCAAAACTTGATTTGCTTTTCAGAGCCAATGCTAAAAACTAAAAGTTACCTTTGAAAATCACTTTCTTTGAGTTGCAACTAGACTAGAGAATCTCTTGTTACACATATCGACAAAATGAGGAGTCTTATGACTCACCTAATTCAAGTAAACTCAAGCTGATGTTATGGGAGTGCTTCTCAAAAGCATGCATGAGGAGTATGACAACCTAGTGATCACCTTCTCAAGCTGATGTTATGGGAGTGCTTCTCAAAAGCATGCATGAGGAGTATGACAACCTAGTGATCACCTTGAAGAACATTCCTAATCCTATCTTGGAGGGAATCATTAGTTCTTTACATGAAGAAGAAAGAAAGAAGAAACAGAAGTCAATAGAAGCTACAAGGTTTTGCTGTAAAGACCAAAGGCTTATACAGAGGACTAGCCTAAGGTAAAGCTTGCAGATTATGTGGGAAAAGCAATCACCTTGAAAAAGATTGCTCTTCAAAGAAAAACATTGCTAATATTGTTGAAGAGCCTTTCATACAGGAGGGAGACAGGAGGCTAGTTCGTTGTATTAATGATTGTGTGTTTAAGTCCATTCTTTTGTGTGACTTGATCTCTTGTATGTCCTTGACCTTGGGTCCCCATAATTGGCATATAAAACGAGAGCCATGTGATTTATCCTCGACCAGAAAAACTAGCATGAGAGACCATGAGCCTAGATTTATCCTTGACACAGTATAGGCAATTCCTTGAGGGAGGGTTTATTGGGATCAAGGTATCGCTTGTGTGTGTGTGTGTGTGTGAACCACCTTGTAGAGGGGTATCAAATAATATCTACCTTTGTAACCTATAAAGGTGCATGTACTTCATTGAAGAAATCAAGCAAACTATTACATAATTTGAGTTGTGTACTCGACTCTCTCTCTCTCTCTGAGCTTTGTTCTCTGTCTATCTTTTTGAACACACACTTCCATGTCATGAAGATCTTTCAACCTCCATAGATTAGGACATTCAACAACATGCTAAGTGTGAAGGAGGAATAATTTTTTAAATTTTTATTCAATTGAATGTGATTATTCGAAGGAGCGCGATAAAAGTAGCGCAGCGTCGGGCCTTCTCTACTGCCACCAAACAACTGGTTGGCTTAAGGGTGTAGCTAGAAGCAATGCAATGCCGAGCTTTCTCTACTGAATTGAAGCGTCATCCAAGCGTGAGGGTAGCCAGGTGGTGATGGTGACATGCGGCAAGTTGAGTTTGATTTGATCGTAAGGGCGGGCGAGGTGGTGATGTGGTGACACACGATAGGCAATTCCTTGAGGGAGGGTTTATTGGAATCAAGGTATTGCTTTTGTGTGTGTGTGTGTGTGTGTGTGTGTGAACCACCTCTTAGAGGGGTATCAAATAATATCTACCTTTGTAGCCTATAAAGGTGCATGTACTTCATTGAAGAAATCAAGTAAACCATTACATCATTTGAGTTGTGTACTGACTCTCTCTCTCTAAGAGCTTTGTTCTCTCTCTATCTTTTTGAACACACACTTCCATGTCATGAAGATCTTTCAACCTCCATAGATTAGGACATTCAACAACATGCTAAGTGTGAAGGAGGAATAATTTTTTAAATTTTTATTTAACTGAATGTGATTATTCAAAGGAGCGCGATAAAAGTAGCGCAGCGTCGGGCCTTCTCTACTGCCACCAAACAACTGGTTGGCTTAAGGGCGTAGCTAGAAGGAATGCAATGTCGAGCTTTCTCTACTAAATTGAAGCGTCATCCAAGCACGAGGGTAGCCAGGTGGTGATGGTGACATGTGGCAAGTTGAGTTTGATTTGATTGTAAGGGCAGGCGAGGTGGTGATGTGGTGACACACGATAGGCAATTCCTTGAGGGAGGGTTTATTGGGATCAAGGTATCGCTTTTGTGTGTGTGTGTGTGTGTGTGAACCACCTCTTAGAGGGGTATCAAATAATATCTACCTTTGTAACCTATAAAGGTGCATGTACTTCATTGAAGAAATCAAGCAAACTATTACATCATTTGAGTTGTGTACTCGACTGAACACTTTTTTAAATTTTTATTCAACTGATGTGATTATTCAAAGGAGCTCGATAAAAGTAGCGCAGCGTCGGGCCTTCTCTATTGCCACCAAACAACTTGTTGGCTTAAGGGCGTAGCTAGAAGCAATGCAATGTCGAGCCTTCTCTACTGAATCGAAGCGTCATCCAAGCCAGGTGTGGTGATGGTGACATGCGACAAGTTGAGTTTGATTTGAGCGTAAGGGCAGGCGAGGTGGTGACACACGACAAGTCGAGTTGGTGATGCGGCACCGACCAAAACCTGTGCATAATATAGACTAGTACGAGATCCGCGTGATGCTGCGACATTGTTTGGAATGACATATATATCACGTTCAATTTATGTGTTTTTACACACATAAAGTAGTTTCTCCTTCAAAATTCTCGCTCCTCCTCCTATTAGCTTGTCAACCACATGGAACCTTCAGTTAATAGATGGATAAATTATTATTATTATTATTACCATAAAGTAAAGAAAAAGATTAATTTATGACAGCACACACACTTGGCGGCTTCCTTTCTGTGCTGTACGCAAAGCTCAGTGAGACCAAATGGCGTCTTCGTGCTGCCCGCGATCTCCGATCAGATCTCCGACAGGCCCCTCTCCCGCGCACTCCGATGACGATGGTAGCGGTGAGGAATCGCCGGACGACATCCGGGCACGTCTCTCGCTCACCTCGCATCTCTTCTGGCACACTCGCAACGATGACGCTGCCGCCGTCGCCCGCCTCCTCTGCCAAGATCCCCACCTCCTGCAGGTCCAGGACTACGACGGACGTACTGCCCTTCACGTGGCCGCGTTCTTCGGCTGTATCAACGTTGCTCGGCTCCTTCTCGACCATCACGCTCCCGTCAATGCTCAGGACCGCTGGGGCAACTCGGTAGGTCATTCCCAGTCCCCGCCCTACTTCTCTCTCTCTCTCTCTCTCTCTCTCTCTCTCTCTCTCTCTCACACACACACACACACACACACACACACACACACACACACAAACAATCAGTTATTTTTTCCGTCTTTGTTCTATTAACGTCTACAAAAAAAAAGGGTCTATGAGACCAAAAGTGCTACAATGTGTCCATGAAGACTGAATCATGGAAAAAAGAATACAAAACTCAACTAAAGCTGAAAGAAAAAACAACCATGTAAGTGCTAGTGGCACAATGCTACCGATACAATGTGAGGGGATCAAAGTGGGTCCTCGACATCTATGATCGTATAGAGGCTCTGTATGTCCATTGCCTGTGGAGGGGCACTCTTATGTCTTTGGAGGATCTCTCGGATTCGAAGCTGTCGGGTGGGGCATCTCCTTGGACTAGTGGGTGTCATGAGCATCTAGCTTGCTGCACTTAGGGGGGGCTGTCATCTTGGGTAGGATCTGCGAAGTCGGCATTTGTGCCTCTGCATAGCTGATAGCTGATATTTGTGGCATGCAGCTCCATCAAGTAGAGTCCAAGGCATTGCTGGTCTGGAAAATCAATGACCCAAGACAATGGGTCAAATCCCTCCTTGAGGAGGCGATAAAACCTTCCTCGAATCTCATGGCCCATGGGCATGTGAAAAGATAGTGCTTCTCGGTCTTGACCTCTAGTGAACAGAATCCGTAGATCCTAGTCTTTTTGGCAATGCCCTTTCCTTGCCCAGTTAGGGTTCACCACCTGATATAGATCAAACAAGTATTGGCACCATGGGTTTCCATCCTCTGACGAGCACAAAGAGAGGTGCCAAGCACCCGATGGAGTGCCGATCACCAAATATATTTTTGTCCAAGATCTGCAGTTCAAATCAACATTAGATATCAAAGCTGACAGCATTTATCTCCTGTTTGTACCATACTGTATTTTAGGGAGTGAGGGCCTGTGATGTGGGTGTGCCCGCCTGCGGGAGGAGTCCCCGATTATGTCCATATTTTCTTCCCATTTATCCCAATTTTGTAGGCGTGCAGTGGGGGGCTGTTTTCTTCTTTGGTCGGCCTATAGGAGGCGGTGCCCACCTAGAGGCTAGCCGACCAGGCCATGCCTGGTCGTGGGGCCCCTGTAGGGGCTGTCGGCCTTTTTATATAGGCTGACTGGCTGCCCCTAGTCCCTATATATGGGGGCACCTTGCCCTCCCCACACGTGGTACTGGTTTCAGTGTGTGTATATTAGAGTTTCAGAGCACATCTCTTCTCTTGCACTTCTGCATATTTTGCTCAGTTTTCAGTCTCATTTCCGCTGCACATTCTGACAGGGTATCAGAGCTCAAGGTTGCTTGAAGCTTTGGAGACAGCGAGAGCTTGCGGGGCTGCTGTGTCTGGTGCTGATTGGAGAGTGTTCGGGCTGTACGGGACATGGAGAAGCGGGTAAAAGGCGTGCGTCATTGCTGGACAACCACCTTGCAAGAAAGTGCAGCCTCTTCCTCAAATTTTTTTTCCCATGCACCCTCCCTTCACAAGACCACATGAACCCGTGAGATGGCAGATTTGCTTGAGCCGGTGGGGAAACCTGTGAAGATCCCCACCCTCCCGATGTTCCCAGTGGACCGACAATAGGACATGAACAACTATGGCATTTGGAAGGTGATGATGGAGTTTGTTTTGGAATCTTATGATTTGGCTGACTTCATCACGGTTGGAGTTCCAAGGCCAGATTAGGAGGAGGAGGAAATTTCACTGTTAGTCAAGAAAGAGCGGGGCCCAGGCACAGTTGTGGGATTGTGTTAATGCCCATTTGTGCTCTTTCATCTTCCTCAATTGCACACCCCAAGTGATAAATCATATCAAACACATGACGTTGGCTTGAGGGATTTGGTAACACTTGGTCTCTCTGTACAATCGAGTATCACCCATGAAGAGAGTTTCCCTGGAAGTGCGATTCGAAGATGCGGGAGCACATCAACAAACTCCAGGCTCTTCAATAGGAGGTTCTTCAGGCTAGGAAGGAGATATCATGAGAGGACATGGCCATCACCCTGCTGTTTCATCTGTCCTCTCGGTACTCAACTTTCTATTCCTCTACGATCGCTAGCGAGAGGTCCAACACCATTACTTGGGAGGAGCTTGTGTTGATGGTCTTGGACTAGGAGGAGCGGTTTCATTCATTTTTCTGCATATATATGTACACTATATAGTATACTTTTTAAGTTTTTACGGATATGTCCCATTTTCGTGTTTTTGGGAGTGATGCCTATGTTCACATTCCGAAGAAGCAGAGAGGGAAGCTTGACTCCGAGTCCAAGAAGCTTGTTTTTGTGGGATATAACTCTCTTTTCAAAGGCTACAGGTTATATGACCCGGAGCGGAATGAGGTTGTTGTCAGTAGAGATGATGTCTTTGATGAGCATGTTCCGGCTTTTACTGTTGAGGAGCCACCGCTTCTTGGAGAGCCAGATGAGTATGAGGATGAGTCTCGGGCTATTGTTCCAACTAGCCAGCCTCAGCCAGTAGGAGAGGTTGATCGCGAGGTTGGAGATTTGCCACAGCAGCAGCAAGCGGCTCTGCATTTTGTTCGGGTACCAAAGTGGTTGTTGGAAACCATTCGGGAGTCTTGTGTGACGGAGTATTCCTCCGAGTGGACCACGAAGATCGCATAGAGTTTGTGACAAAAGTCATGCAGAGGAGCATTTATAGGTAAAGTATGTATGTCTCGTATCATTCGGGGCAAAGAGCCTACTTCAGTTAAGGAAGCTCCAAGGAAAATGGTACCTCCTCTATATCTGCAACAAGTATCGGTATGGTAGTAAACTCCTCCTCTTCTGAAGAAGGAACAACTATAGGTACTGGTGAAGTAGGAGCCGATGACACCAAAATGCCTGGAAAAGGACTAGGAACAACCACCAATAGAGCAATCACCGAAGAAACCGCAGAGGTAGCAACTCCAAAATCCACCAAAGGTACGCTAGATGAAAATACTGTCTAGGGTAAAGATTCTCCAACAATAGGAGAAAGATGATCTTCAGATGATGAATCCTCCTCTGGAGGAGGAGGAAATGAAGTAACTTGTGGCACAAGAGGATCATGAGGGATAACTGAATCCGCCAGGGTTGAAGTCTGAACAAAAATAGACTCTAAAATAGTGGAAGTAACCACCAATGAGAATTGCCTCCTTTGGAACATAAGAGCAGAATCCTCCCCTGAAAGCATATCTTGTAGCATAGGAGGGGAACCCAGAGAAACACCATGGAGAGGGTAGGCATGATCATCTGCAATGTTAACGGAGGAAGAATCAGTGGGGATGATCCTCAACCTCACCCGATGTGACCCTAACCTCTACTAAAGAAGTCATAGCTGTGGTCACTAGGATTGTGTCCTGTGGAGAGGGAGAAAGAGAATCGGAAACTGACAAGGGGGCCACTTTGGCTCTAGTCTCCTAATGTTATGAGGCAATGCCTGAGTCCGAATACCGCCTTTGAAGTTCAAGCCACAGCTCATACGAAGCAAATAAAAATTCCACATGTATGGAAGGTGACAAAGATTGGATGATAACCATCCTGGCAGAAGCATCATAAAGTCCCTGATAAACAGGATCCAATAACTGAGAAGAAGCAACAACAACCCAAAGACAAGAAGCCTCCAAAGTTAACTCAGTCCACTAAGTCCAAATCTAATAGTTGGTAGAAGTAAAGGGACGGTTTCCAGAAGCCATCACCACCAAGAATCCAAACCTCCTCAAGAAAGACTAGAAGAAAGGGTGGGTGGGAGATCCAGGCATTGGAGAAGAAACTATAGAAGGAGCAGCATGAGAGAAATCTCTTGGGGTTGTGTCCTTTGACAAGAAACCTTCTCTTAAAGAAAGGGGCTGAAAAAAAAAATCAGCAAATCCTCCTCTCAAGTTGTGCACAGCAAGAAGAAACAGAGGGAGGATGGGAAACTGAAAGGAGAGGAAGAAGGAAGATCTCTCCAAGTTGTAGATCCCTGTCCTTAGCACCTAGAAGAGGGCTTCAACAATCCAGTCAGAAAAATCAGCAATCTTTGCTGAAAATTCAGAAATACAACTGTCACGATTGTGACTAACTCTCTTAATCTCTCCTTAATTACTCCTTAGTCCCTTATTAACTGAAAGGACACCTGTGAAGGGTCACACCCTTACGCATGGGTCACTATCAAAGGACATGTCTATTCATTAAAAGGCACACCCCTAAGTCCAAAGGACATAACCGTTGACTCAAGAGCCACACCTCTTTCCAGGGATGTGTCTCTTCACTTGTACCCTTTCGGCCTCTATTTAAGAAAGGCCCCTGTCTCAATGCAAACAACTCAATTTTTCTATCAGCATTTGTCTTATGTTTGTTAATTAAGTCTTAATCATGTTAATAAAGCTATAAAAGCTTTACAGTGGTATCAGAGCAAACTTTTTTCCGCTTTGTGAGATGCCCAAATCCTAACCCTAACCCTAACCCTAAAATCAGTCCAAACCCTAACCCTAAAATCAGCCCGCCCAAACCCTAAAATTGGGTGTAGCAAGTGTTGAATGGAAGAGCAGGAGAGAATGCCCCATTTAATTTTACCCGATTTAGCCAATTTTGCTTGATTAAGCATTTTTTTGAAACAAAAAAAAAAATGGTGGGAAGCAGAGACTCACACCAGGGTTCCATCTAAGTGCTTGTAGGCTGCCTGTACTCTACTGGAGGTCTTGATTGCGCTCCTTTCGGGCTCAATACCTCTACAAGCAAGGGGCGCCACCCTTTGTTTTCTAAAGCCATGACTCTTCACGTTTTTTTTTAAACGTGACGTTTCACACAAAAAAAAGAAAAAAGCCTTATGATTTAAGGCTTATACTTAAGCCTTTTATACTCGTGGCTTCCACCAGCCACGTGAGCAGCTGGCAGCCAGCACCCAACGGCCACCCGACCAGCGAACGGCAACCCGCCAGTGCAAGGAAACCCGGCAAAGACCAGCGCACATAAAAAAAAAAAAGAGAACCCAACAGCTAGCCCCTGATCAGCGCATAAAAAAAAAAAAAGGAGAACCCAACGGCCAGCCGACCAGCGCATTAAAAAAAAAAAGGAGAACCCAACAGCCAGTCGACCAGCGCATAAAAAAAAAACCATATACTTACCTTACGGGTTCCTACGAAATGGCGCCTGCCTTGGTCTTCTGCGCGCCAACTTGCTGCCGCCTCCCTTCCTCAAAAGCAGCCTTCTTCATTGCTAGGCTCCTGCGGTCTATGTTGGTGTTTTCGGTGGCTTGACGGTTACTACCTTAGTGCTTCTTCTCTAGCAAAACTATTTATTATGGCAACCTCCTTTAGGTGTGATCTTTCCATTTTCTTGAGTATACACATTTCACATAAAGTGGAGTATTAACATATCAGCAACCCGCCATTTCATTCCTTTGCGGGCTCTCCACTCCTCCGGGGCCAATACCCCTTTTTATGGGATCACGTGGACACACACTACCCTCTTCTCCGACGGCTTATGGCAGAGGAAACCTATGACTTCAGTTATTTACAGGATACACCCTCTCAGTCCATAGTGCCCTCTCCTACCCGTGTTTCTCCACCAGTCCCAGCCCCTGTTCCAGTGAGTGTGCCCCCCTTTTTCCAGCCCACTCATTACCGCATACAGATAGCCACACCGACTTCTCACCTCCGAGAATTCGACGTGTGGGTGATCCGTGTTCGTACTTCTGCACAGGATCTAGATCATTATTGTTTTATACTCAGGCGTCATCCTTATCTAGGCGCTATCCTCCCCGAGTGTAGCATCATTTTTCATGAATATTGCACTTATTCTGAGGACATTCATCCATGTTCATTCACGGTGCGTCTCTCTACACCGGAGTATACACCCTTGACACCAGTAGCTGTCCCTACTCTTGTACCCTCTTTTCCAGTAACAGACTCTCGTGCGAGCCCAGTCCCAGAGGATCGCCCTTACTATACTGGATGGTCTATAGCCGCTTCACCAGTACGTAGCCTTTCCTCTCGGGATTTACAGATGCAGCACCCTCTAGCCGATGGTTCTTACTAGAGCCCAACGGCGTCATCAACAGCAAAAACCCCCAGAGCCTCATCACCTTGAAGCCTCTACATCAACATCTCCTCTCATGGCAGAACCTATTGACATACTAGCCCCTCCGGAATGGCAGTCAGCTTTGCAGCAACTCCAACAGCAGTTCCAACAGCAACTCCAGGAGTCTATGGCATCCTTGGCCTCTCAGATCCAGCAGCTTCACACGGATCGCCACTCCTACACAAGTTCCGTACCAGCAGCAACAGATATTTCAGCAACAGTACCAGCAGACGAAGACGTCATTACTTCTGAGGTAGAAGGCGACGACCTTAAAACTCTTTATCGTCTTTTACAAGCCAGTAAAACAAAGAAATTGGAAATTAAACCCCCTTACTCTTATGGTGGTCAGCGCAATAAGCGCATCTTAGACCAATGGCTCTACAAACTGTAGTTATACTTTGAAACCATGACCCTTTCTGACTCCAAAAAGGTGACTTTTGCGGTATCCCTCCTCAAAGACACTGCTTTATTATGGTGGCAACGACGACAGCACTCTGGAAAAACGGTTACAACGTGGGAAAAATTCGAGCGGGTCCTCCGTAAGCAGTTCATACCTGCCAATGCGGATTTCCAAGCCCGTACTCGCTTACGCCATTTGGACCAAACTGGTTCCTTGGCCTCTTATATCTCCCAGTTCACCAACTTGATACTGGAGATTGATTCTTTGTCCCCAGCGGACGAACTTCATGCCTTCGTTGAAGGGCTTAACCCCACACTACGTGCTGATGTTCAGAAATATAACCCTGTCGATCTTGCCGACATGATTGGCATCTCTCACCTTGTTGGGGTGATAGGCCTTAGACTAGGTTTAGACTAGGGTCTTCAACCTTTTATGGGGCAGCCTATGGCTAGCTAGATTGTACACCTTTTTGTACTATATAGAATATATTGAAAATACAGCTATCTCTCTCTTCTCTCCATCTCTTGTTGGCGTTTTGCATCTTGATGTTCTAGGAAGGTGTTTAGGGCTAAAAGAAGACCCCTAGAGCTTCTGCATGTTACATTGTGTAAGTTGTGTAGGCATATGAGGCTTGGTGGTAGAGTGGTGTGTGGAGGGGAAAGAGATGCGGGTGTTGATCCATAGGATCCATAGGCATACGCGGCTTGGTGGTAGAGTGGTGTGTGGAGGGGAAAGAGATGCGGGTATTCATCCATAGGATCCATGTAGCATGCAATAGGTTGATCGTTGTAACACAAAGCCTTCTTTAACCCGTGAGTTTATGCAATTCCAATTTGAGAGAGAAGAGAAGAGAGAGAAAGCAGATAATAGTTGACACAGTATTGCGTCCGAATTTACCCACTGAAGCTCCCCCCTGCAAGCAGGAGTATTTGCTTATATTTGTTTGGAGAACTTTTACAATGAATATGAATGATGACTGATGATTGCCAAACGCAAGGATGAAGTAGACCGAATGTAGGCTGATTGAGATGCTCTCCAAGCTCCTTTGAATTGCTCTTCAATGACCACTATGCAATCCCAACACTGAGGGATGAACATATGCTTGTTGAATGCTGAAGGTGCTCTTCGGGAAGCCTTGGGAATGTTGTTGACAGTATGCACGAGGGAGCCGGTGGCTTTAGGCACACTTGGACTGCTTTAGAATGCTGAGAACTGCTTTTACTGATGGATGATTTATGCTAAATAATCAGTGCTGGAAATAAACCCACATCTTCCTACTGTAACAGCAAGAAGTAAGAAGATCCCTCCAATACAATAGTAGACATCTTACCATAGATATTAGCATAGAGAAGTCTTTGCCCTATTGTTGCTTTCTTGTAGAAATGCCTTGCATTGTTGCTTGCCCATCATATGTAAGCCTCACATGGTTCCTGTAATTACGAAAATGCAGGCAAATTAGCTACCATTCCCTTTTTCTACATCTACTTCAGCACTGCAAATCCGATGTGACCAAATCGCTCGTGCCAAAGTGTGCTCGTGCTCTTATATGCAATCGTTGTGTATTAAGCATGGGGCTAATGAGTATGGCCGAGAGGTCTCCCTTAGCTACGTTACGTGGAAAGGTAGCTCGATTGTGGTGGAGCATGTCGTGGATGAGGGAATTGTGGCCGACATCCGGGGGTCGGGGGCGTCGGACACGCTAGAATGAGGAGGCATGGTCCGAGGTAACTTCTCTCGGGCGAGGTGGGTCCACAAGATCGGGTGTATGGGCCGCCTCCTAAAACCAGGAGAAATTGGTGATGGTTGGTTGGTGAGGGAGGGGTTGGGGTGGCTGGGGCCGAAGCTCTCTCAAGAAAGTGTCCTTGTGTTTGCGGAGCTCAAGCAGGAATAGGCCTAGGCAACGCTGGTCCAGGAAGCTCGCTGAAGCTCCCGCCTCCACCCTGCTCTGCGCGCCATCGCTCCCCCCCCCCTCCTCGCGGCCTTTTCTTTCCTTCCGCCCCCCGCTTGCTCCCCTCTGCTCGCCGCTGCGCCCCCCCCCTCCTTCCTCGCTGCTGCGCCGCCCCCCCCTCCTTCCTCGCTGCTGCGCCTCCCCCCCCTCTTCGCCAGTTCGCCCCCCTCCCCTCTTCGCCAGTTCGCCCTCCCTCCCCGCTGCCGCCTTTTCGCCCTCCCTCCCCGCTGCCGCCAGTTCGCCCCCCCGCCTCTTCGCCTCTTCACGCCCGCCTCCCTTCAGCAGCGCCCCGCCCCCCTCCTTCTCGCGTTGTCGCTGCCCCCCCCTCTGGGCCTCTCCTCCGTTTTTCGCCCCCCCCCCTCCCTCCTCTGTCGTGCTGCTTTTCACCCCTTGGGGGTTTTTGTTTTTTTTCCTCATTGTCATCCGTCCTTCCGCCTCTTGGTGTGCAGCCCGCTTCTTGCAGGTTTTCCGCTTTCGCCTCGCCTTCGCTTGAGCTTCAGACTCTGATGGAGACTCCTCCCGCCTCGCCTCAGAGGGACTCTTCCGCAGCCCCCTCGCCCGCCCCTGAGGTCATCCCCATCAGGCTTTCTCTTTCGCCGGAAGAGGAAGCGAGCCTCACCGCAGAGGTGGAACGCCTTCAGGCTCACTCCACCATCTGCTGTATAGTCGGCACTCGCCCCAGCAGAGGGGAGATCAGGGATCTACTTCAGGCTCGCCTTCTTGCAGATGTGGGCAAGATCTTGGATGTACAGCTCTTGGGCCGGGGACATTATCAGATCGAGTTCGAGGCCGCCCAGAGCGTTGCCAAGGTCCTTGCCATGAGTCCTCTGGATATCAGGGGTGCTCGGGCTTTCTTCAGGCCTTGGCAGCATGGATTTGACCCAGCTGCGGCGGAGCAGGGAGAGCGCCTCTTCCATATTACAGTTTGTTTCCCTGGTCTCCGCCGGGAGTATCTTCCGCTCCTCTCCAGGCTCGGAGCATTGGTGGGCTCGGTTCTTGAGACGGGCCCCTCAGCAGCTTCAGTGGTGGCCAGAGCAGCTGGGCTACCTTCGGTCAGAGTGTTGGTATCTGACATCTCCTCCCTTCCTAAGGTCATTCAGCTACCTAGGATAGGGGGGGGGTGGATAGATCAGAGAGTGGAGTTCTCGGGGCTCCCGAACCAGTGCTTCATTTGCAGGCAGGTCGGTCATTTGGCCAAGGCCTGCCCTCGCAGGAGACCTCGGCCCTCACCACAGCAGCAGGCCACGGATGGCCCACCCACAGATTCGGCTCGGCAGGCTGCCTCAGGGACACCTGCTCAGGCCACAGAGACCTCGGAGTGGCAGCCTGGACAGGGGCGCCGTCGAGGGAGACAGCCACAGCAGCACGCCCAGATACCGCTGCAGCAGCAGCCACAGTCTCAGCCTCACTGGGTTCCCGTGAGGAACAGATTTGCTCCCCTTCAGGAGGAGACCCCTGCAGCGACCGAGGACCAGGAGATGCCAGCTCCCCCTCCTTCACCTCCCCCACACCCATCTTCTCCCACCGCCTCGCTTCCACCATCGCCTCCTCCCGCCCCCGCTCCGGTCTCGGCAGCGGCTCCCTCTCCTCCTCCCTCGCCTCCCCCTCCTCCCCCTCCGCCCGCCTCGCCTTCCCGGGAGGTCCTGGCAGTTCCCTGGCGCTCACCTGCAGTCCGGACGGCGCTGAGCACTGACCTCGCTCGAGCATCACAGAGGAGACCTATGCCGATTAGGGCCTCACGGATTTCATCTATCCGCAGTCGGCCGAGTCGCCTCGGCATTCGACAGCGCTCGGAGGCGTTTGATTATACCTTCACACGGCTTTTTGGAGCAGAGGGCCCCCATGAGCCAGCACCCATCCGAGTGCATGTAGTGATACCTCCGGCCCGCGGGGAGGAGGCACTAGACTCAGCGGTGGCCTTCTCGTTCCCTCTATGTGGACCTTGTGACCGGGAGTGGACTCTAGAGCTCGCTCTCAGCACGTTGAAGACTCAGGCAGTTGAGTTTTCTCATCACATGAGCGATTTGGAGGTTACAGATGTGATAGGCCGACTTTGGGAGTTGGCTCATTTTTTCTTGGATCCCGGGGGGGTGGTTCACACCTCTCGAGCCAGTGGCCCCACGGTGGATGGGAGCCTTTACACAGTTGGAGATCCTGATTGCTGTCAGAGCTAGCACTGAGGATGGCAGATGTCTCTATTATGAGATTCAGGATGAGGGCAGACTCCAGAGAGTGGAGGTGGAGTCGCCTTTGGTTGCAGAGTGCACCTTTCAGAGGATTCGGGTAGTGGCTGCCGCTTCTCGGAAGTGGCATATTGACCCCGACCCTGCTGACGTGCTCCCGGATTGGCGCATATGGGCATATGCAGCGCGCCCCTTGGCCCGGCTACAGTGGGACCCCGGAGAGTACGAGTGGCATGATCCTTATGCATCCCTTGAGGCCACAGAGATCACATTTTTCCAGTATACTGTTCGGCTGGGACGGCATATTTTGACGGCGAGGAGGACGGTTTCTCCAGCGGCAGCGGGGCATTGGCGATTGCAGGGACTATCACAGGAGTTCCTGGAGGATTTCTGGGCTCGGCTCTGGGCTAGTCGACAGGCCCGCAGGATCTCGGCTTTTCAGTGGCTGGTCGCCCACAGGGGCTCAGCAGTTGGCACTTGGCTTGTTTACAGCGGTCTTCCGGCGGCCTGCGTCAGATGCGGCCACCCTATGGAGACACAGAGACATTGCCTTTGGGACTGCCCTCAGGCACAGCAGATTTGGCTGCGGATGCTGCGTATTCTAGCCCCCCTCTCTCCAGAGGGTATGTTTACGTGGGGTGCCGCTGCTTGGTCGACTTCGTCACAGGGCCTGCTATGGGCTATGAGATGGAGCAGGGCAGTCAGGCCATCAGATTTATTAGGGGCCAGCCTCGCCTGGTTCCGGCACCGGATTTCTCGTCCGCCAGCTGGACACAGGAGAGGGATTTACGATGGGAGCTCCTCAGCAGCCTCACCATCTGGTTCACCTGGAGGGCCCGGTGCTTTACGGCCTTTGAGGGGAGATTAGAGCCACCAGCAGAGATTGTTCGGGGGATTTGGCAGGAGTTGATCCACACCCTGCGAGGACAATACGACCGCATCCGGGGAGACTCGGATGAGGCGATCTTACGGCGCCAGGCCTTTCATACCACTTGGCGTTGCGGCCCGTTCTACACCCTACACACGGGATCCCCCCGTTGGCACTACAGGCCACCTGTTTGGCTCTTTCCCCCCCCCATTGTATGATTTAGCCGCTCAGTCCTTTAGACTGATGCTTGTATTTTGCAGCACCTAGGGAGAGTCTCCCGGGCTGCCATGATGTATTCACTGCTCTTCTCTCTGTTAGGAGCAGGAGAGATCTCTTTTGTAGCCCTACGGGCGTTTTTACATAACTAATGAAAGGATCTTTTCTCGGAAAAAAAAAAAAAAAAAAACGCTGGTCCAGGAAGTCAATGATCCTAGAGAGTGGACGAAATCCCTCACGAAACAGACAATGAAAGCTCCTGCGGATCTCATAGTATACTGGGCAGCAGCATATGTAATGCTCCTCAACCTTTGTGTGGCATAATCGGGAGATCCTCTCCTCTCTAGGTCTCCGTATGAGCTCCCCAGCTCTGAAGACGCGCTCAGCTCTACCTATCTCCACTGAGTCCCATAGTCACCAGAAACGTTTCCGGGTTTTTGGGGTTTCGGGGCAAAACGTTTCGGCCTTCGGCTAAGAAATGCCAAGGTTTCGGTTTTTTTTCTATGTAATTTTGCATTGCTAAAGTTCCAAACAATAGGAACTTTTAACATTTTGAGAAACATTTTTTGTTTTTTGAGAAACCAAAAAAAAAAGGAGCTGAAACGTTTCAAAACATTTCTGGGTTTCTCACTCCAGAAACGCGTTTTCATGTGACTATGCTCCACTCTGAGGTGGTGGGATGAAACCATAGTCACAAGGGATGGGGGACGGTAACGGGGGACGGGGACGAGGGATGGCCATAAGTAGGGAACGGAGACGAGGGAGGGAACGGCACTCAAAAAATACTTTTTTAAAAAGTTTTTCTACTCTACACTTATTCTACTTTGAAAGTATATCAAAATGAGCACAAATTTACACTAAAATGGTAAGCTTTTGAGTCATAATAACAAAATACGCCAATCAAAGAGTGAAGGCGTTAACAGTTGATTGTATTAATAATTAAGTAGATACAAAATGAGTCATGACTCAAGAGTCAAGACTAAGCCTTAAGGAGGCAGAATACATGGATGGACTCAAATGAGTCAATGACAAAAAGTGCTAAAGCCTAGAGGCTAGAGGCTAGAGGCTAGAGCTAAGTAGTAAGGCCCATGAATCATGATCCATGAATGATCATCCACGTGAAGTGCTCGCCTCATGGTCATGGGTAGCTTGTGCCAAAGGAGCATCAAGCTCATCCTCACTCTCATCCTCACTGGCATGTTGCTCCTGCACCTCATCCTCTTGTTGCTCTTCTTGTTGACTCATCTCCCACTCGGTGAAGGAATCTGCCTTCTTGGTCAAGCTCTTGCAAAGCATTCGCAAGTTCGCGTTGACGAAGACAAGGTCATTGGCACGCTCTACCCCGAGTCGGTTCCTCTTCCTAGAGACAATGTGGCTGTAGGTGCTCCAAAGTTGCTCCAAGCAAAAGGAGCTGACGGCCTGGCTAAGTATGCGGATGGCAAGCTGCTGTAGCTCCGGTCCATCCGAACTAAAGTCCTCCCATTGTAGAGCAGCACCAACTTTGGAGCGGTCGATTTGTGCATCATGACAGCCATAGGAGCCATGAAATGACCTGTACATGGAAAGGTGGTCCCTGATCTTGGGCCTAACCTGCATCAGACACAAGACGGTCCAAGATAATCCTCCATCCAACGCTCACCTCCTGGTCACCCCCCTGCTTGTTGCCTTGGAATTTTGGGTCCACCACATAAGTTGCTGCATGCAATGGAAAGTAGTAGGAATTCCACCTTCCTAGACACAAGGCACGATCTCCTCGTATCTGTCTTCAGGCAAGAAGTCTTTCAACTTCTCTATCATGCGATCCATGGCCTCGTAGACCTTGCCTATGCATGGTTGCATAGCGTCTACAATCCTCAATAGGTGGACTATGGGCCTCACCATAGCATCCGTGGTCTTCACACGCTCCCACTAAGAGGCGTCATCCGCCCATAACCTACACTCTTGGCCAGTGTTTGTACGGGACTCTTGCATGTCGACAAACTTGTCGCTAAGGAAAAGCCCCCTCAAAGCACTGCTACAATCCTTCAACCGGCCCAACATGAGGAAGTTGTAGACAAACCGGGTGTCAGAATATTTGAGGAGAGAAAGAAAGAAAGAAAGATACCTTTGTCCCTTGGAGAGACCTTGTTTGCTTCATCACTGCTATTTTCTCATTGTTGTCCATATAGGAGACTTTTGCCTGTGTACCCTTTACTATAATAGAGATAGGGTCTCCTAAGTCCACGAAGGGGACTACTTTGCTCAGTTGTGCTGTAAGTACATCTGTATCTAATATGTAGTCTTCTCGAAGCTCTTGAGCTATGTCTGCCCTATCCCAGCCTTGAGGAAGACCACCGACTCTGATTGCCTTTTTGTTACTTTCCATTCGTTCCTTTTCTTTGACAGCTGATATGACTTCTTTAACAAAATCTTGTGAGTTAACTGAATTTACCTTTGAAACATGGTTTGTCGTTTCTGTTTGTAGTGTTGTAGGAATGGGTCCTTCTCGTGCTTCCTCTTGCCTCGTCTTCATGGCTTGCACTTGCACTTTCAGTTCGTTGATTTGTTCATCTTTCTTGATAGTCTCGTGTTTCAGTGCTGCTAATTCTCCCTGGAGTTTCTTCAGTTCTTGCATGAGGTAGGCTTCCCATGGTGTCGGCTTGCTCACGGGTGGAGGAATGGGCGGTAATCGTGAAGAGGTGACTGAGGCAAAAGACTTCTTACTTTCCATGTGTTGCTGTTGATAAAGGAGAGGGCTGTTGGTGGAACGAGTCCCCCCTCAAGGGTACCCTCTCCCCTTTGGGGGCGACTCAGAAAATGCGACCTACAAGATGCTCAGCTGCAGGTGCAGGGGAGAGTTATGTTGCTGCCTTGGGAGCCTGAGCAAGGGTGGGTGGGGAAAGCGACGCAGAGGTAGAGGCGGGAGAGAGAAGCGAAGAGAGAGAAGGCGGGTCGGAAGACAGAAGCAAAGAGAAAGGGGCGCAGGGGTACGGGCGGGAGAGAGAAGCGAAGAGAAAGGGGGCGAAGAGAGAGAAGGCGGGTGGGAAGAGAGAAGCGAAGAGAAAGGGGCGCAGGGGTACAGGCGGGAGAGAGAGAGGACCTCTTGTTGAACTCATGCCGAAGTCTTTGGTGGTTGAGGACAAAGGAGACCATGGTGTTGGCCTCCTCAATGAGCGGACTGATCCATGGCAATGCCCCTATGTCCTTGAGGAGGTTGTTTAGGCAATGAGCCATACAAAAGGACACCGTGACATGTCCATACATACCTTGGAGGATATCTTCCGCCGCCCTATTGGAAGGCTCCCCATCCGCAACAAAGCCCACTACATGCTCGGGGCCAATGATCTCCATGGTGGTAGCCCACTCCGCCGCAAGCACATCCGCGCTCTTCCCGGTGCCGGATGCATCATGAGATGAGATGAAGTACATCTCTCCGTGGGAATATGCAACCACGCCATGAATACTCCTCTTGCGAGTGTCACTCCATCCATCCACAATGAGGGAGACTCTGTTCCTCTCCCACTGCCACTTTGTGTTGTCGGCCGCTTGCTCTACAATGTGCTTCTCCTTCTCGAGCAATGTAGTGCTAAAGATCTCGGATGAGGGGGGACGTATAGGTTGAGCCATACTTCCCAATCTTCTTAACCATGACCTTGAAGTATTCCGACCTATTCAAGAAAGCAATTTACTAATGAGAAGGGGACTAGGGTGATGAAAACATGAATGATGAATTGGCGATGATCGATTGCACTTACCTAGCCGCTTGAAAGGCAATGTGGTCGTGGAAGAAGAAGCGGGCCACCGCCATATCCACCTCCTCCTTCAACTCGGGGTTCCAATTCTCCCCAAGTGTAGATTGTCGCCGTGGGCCACGTAATGGTTGAGAGGCCATGGAGATGGAGGGTGCCGGCGTCGTGGATGGAGCAACATTCCGACTCAATGGTGAAGGTGATGGCGTGCATGATCCCGATCCATTACATGACTCCATTGTAGAGGCTTGAGTTCCTCTCCCCATCGTCGCGGGATCCACGGCCACTCGTGGTGTCCTTCTTGCCGCTTGGACCGCCTTGTAGATGGCAAGCTTGTCAAGAAGTTCCGGTCTCTTCTTGGGCGTGACATTCGTGCGAAACCTCACCTCATGCCCACTCTCATGCAAGAGGTGGGCTCTTCCGTTCGCCCGTACGGGCAAAGCTTGCATGCTCATGGCCGAGAATTGCTTCCATGATGGGGTGTAGTTAACCTCCTCCCACCATGTCCATCCCGTTGTCCTTCTACGGGAAGCCCTGGCACGTGAGGAGGATGCCATGGTTGAAGATGGCTTGAGCCTTGAGCTTGGAGAGAGAGAGAGAGAGAGAGAGAGAGAGAGAGAGAGGCCTAGAGGCTTGGAAGTTGGAAGACTCAAGAGGCTTGAGGGAGAGGTGAGAAATGAAATAAAATGTTATATTAACGTCTTCAAAAGGCCAAAGTGACCTATGAGACCAAAGTTACAACCATGTGACATCTGATACACTGTCTGGAAAAGAAAAGAAAGAACTGAAGGTAAGTATCTAGCCCTACAATACATCAGTAGGGAGCATCCGGAAGCAGCAACTAGGGAGAGTGGGAAGCTAATGCTACTAGTCAAAATGGGGTACATGAGTACATGGATACATGAATACATGAATATGGGGGAGTACAAAAGTGACAGTGAGTACAACAGTATATGGCTGGAGTGGTAATCATCCCAGGAGCTCTAGCATGGGTCTGTGCTGGATGGCCTAGTAGTGAGATGCCTGGTCGGACGAGCCCGATGCCTCGCAATGATGCTCTGAATACTCCGGTGTAGGCACCGTCTCCGATGTGAGGATCCCGAGCCCTCGGGCGTCTGGATCTGCCATAGCTCTCTCAACTAGAGTCCCACGGGGTGCCCACTGTTGGGCTGTCGACTGTGTGTCCTCCCGGGTAGTCCCTCTAAAGAAGTCAGTAATCTGTCTCTGTGTGGACTCCCTGCCAGTCGGGCGTCTGCTCCTGATAATGGACTCTCTGAGCTTGCGGATCTCCAGGAGATAAAAACTCAAGCATCGCTGATCACAATAGTCCATGACTCTAGCCAGTGGTCCAAATCCCTCTCTGAAAAGGCAATGGTAGCGCCCTCGAATCTCATAATATGCTGTGCAACGAGACAGATGTAGTGCTCCTCCGTCTCTGGCTCTATCCAACAAATCTGACAAATCCTGTCCCCTGGAGGTATACCTCTTTATCTGCCTGTCTCTATCTCTAACTGATGTGAAGAGGTGCGGATCTGCCCAATGGCGCACCTCAATCCATGAGACAGATGGGTATCCATGTAGCTTGGTCTAAGTATAAAGCCATCCTTAGTGGTGCGGAGAAGATGGTCTCTATAGAAAGCCATCTTCGTCCCCAACTCCTGTGAGGGCTCTAGCCATGTCCTCCTAGTGTCCAACTGAATGAGGTCCTGTCTGATGACTCTACTAATCTCAGAATGTGTCAAGGTGAGAGAGGGTGCCTCCAGAGAGTACTAGAAGGGTGGAAGTCTGTCTAAACTGAACCCATGGAGCTCAAACCAGGATGCTATCTGCCCACACCAACATGAAGTGTCTTCCTCCATGGCTAGCTGATGAGAGGACTCTAAAGCAAGTCGTGCATACCGGTGTCGGGGAAGCTCCCAGGTGCTATGAATGAAGGACACTGATCTGGCAAGAGCCTCGACTACGATCGGTGGTGCTCCCATCTCGGCTCTGATAATCTCATGGGGTACCGAGGCCTTAGCCCGAATCATCCTGGAGATCATGGACACAAGTGGTCTCTCCATCGATCTCCATCCATCGTATGTGCAACCTGATCGACTGTGACAATCTAGGCTAGGTACCCAGATATGTACTCCATATAGCATAGCCGATGTGACCAGCGTGTCAAAAAGCCACAGCTTAGTGCGTGGCTCCTGAAACTGTACCTATGAGCACATCCTCTCTAGACCTCCTAGTGCTGCATATCCTCTAGTCAATCTGGCCTCTGTTGCCCCCCTCATGGAAAATGTGGGCCCAATGAACACCACTCCAAGATATGTGTATGAGTCAACATACTCCACTGTCTCCTGCCCATATGTGAAAATAGGCGCTGATCTCCAGACACACAAAGCTGTAGTGTTAAACACCATAACCTTGGTCTTACCAAGGTTAACTGAGAGCCCACTGTCTTGTGCATAAGCATGTAAAGTATCCAAGTGCCTCTGCATACCCTCTGGTGAGTCTGCTATAAGCACAATATCATCAGCATATAAGAGCAGAGGTATCCAAGTGCCAGCCAACTGGGCTCCTTTGTCCCCTCGTGTCCCAATATAATCAGAGATCTCATCAATGTATAGTCCAAATAGAGTCGGAGAGAGCGGGCAGCCCTGTTTCACCCCTATAGTGGAGTGTATTGGCTGGGAGAGACCCTCTGAAGTCCGCACCTGCCCAACTACTGTCTCATAAAGTGCCATAATACCCCAAATGAGCTTACATGGAACCCCCAAGTCTTGTAGCCTGCGCATCAATCTAGCTCTGGGCACTGTGTCAAAGGCCTTGCGGAAATCCACAAAGCCACAGTAGATCCTCCTCCCATGTGCTAAAGAATCTCCTCCTGGAACCGGCTTGTCCCTGAGCTCGGACCCCTTGTCTCTCTGCCCATCTGCTCAACTCCTGCTCAAGAATAGAGGCATATAGCTTGGCCAGCCGACTGACCAATCATAATGGTTTGGTAGTTAGTCGGTAGGCTCGGATCTCCAGACTTGAGTACCGGTACAATGGTGGAAGTACTCCAAGTCCCAGGAAACCCCTCACACATGGCTCTATTAAACATGAGAGCTAGCAAGTCTGCAATCATATCTCTAGCATGTATGAAATGCTCGGCTACAATGCCCTCATGATCCTGTGCCCTCCCTGTATGCAATCTGTTGATGGCCCTCCTCACCATCTTTGCTGTGAAGAAGGTAGAAGTGGGTGGACAAGGCTCTGGAGGGTTCGGTAGTGGTGGCTGCTCTGGTACTATGTACAGGGAGGCTGCATACTCGCCCCATGTATCTGGAGAGGTAATGGCCAGAGGCGGGGGGTGCTCTCTAAGCAATCTCCAGGCCTCCCCACATCATCATACCAACTATTCTGGGGCATGCTCCCAGGACGTGGTCGTACTGTGGGCTGCGCGTGTGTGGGAAGGCCGTCGCTGCAGCTGTATGTAAAGCCTCTGTTAGGATCTGTGTGAGCTCTGCTAATGGGCTCTGTGGATCCTCTGCACTCAACAAGCTGTAGATCTCTGCAGTGTATACTCCATCAGTCTCTCTACAGAAGGTATATCTCGGGCGATAGCAGGACTGCCCAACCTGGCGGGTACTGTAGTGGAAATCCACCGTAAAGGAGAGAAGTGCATGATCCACCGTAACTCCGATGGACCTGGGGCCAATCGCAAAATCCTGGATACTCGGGATGAAGGTTGGCGAGGCTAAAACATAATCCACTGTGCTGGCCCCATGTCTGTGTGGAAAGCAAGTAAAGCCACTGGCAAGTGGATACCTCTCTAGGCCATTTAAAATGGCCAGCCCATGTGCAGTCCCCATCTCCAAGAGGTATCTCCCATACTCAGTACACTCCACCTCATCCTGTGATCTCTGGGTCAAACACATCTCCTCCACATCTATCCCTCTCAACATCTCCTCCGAAGTGTCAAAGGAGGAGGTCTGGTATTGAGCCGTTCGAGCATTAAAGTCCCCAAGTGTGATAACATCTCCCTCCCTGGAGAACTCCCATATGTCCTCATCTAGAATCATATATGGAGATTGCCCCTTGGGCGCTGCATAATGAGATGTGCTGGGTGGAAAGTAACATATAGCAATGTATAGGGGTCTACCCTCATCTGCCTTCACTCTGACCCACATGTACCTCGCGCTCTCATCACGGCGCATAACATGGATGAGTGGCTGAAGCTCCTCTCTAAAAAGAACTGCAACTCCTCTAGATCCGCGACCACCATGCTTCGAACGGGCCTCCTGTCTACAAGTCGTCTCCCATCTGTATCCCGCCACTCTCGGTAATGTGTTGCCTGGGGCCTGATGCATTTCCAAGTAGAAGATGATGTCCCTATCTCTGAAGCTGTCCTCAAAGGCCCCCACATCCAGTCTCAATGCTCTGTTGCAGTTCCATACTGCAAGTCTCAGACTGGTCCCATAGGTCTCGCACCGTCAAGCGGTGCGTCTCTCTAGTATCACCACTCTGCCTCCTCTGTAAAATGCTAGCTTCCCTTTTTCTCTGGCTCCCCTAATCTCCGGCATGCACTCCCTCATATGTGTTAGCTGTGCCAAGGTGAGGTCATCTCCTAAAAAGATGCCCGTTTTCTTAAGGGCAGAGCGCTTGGCCAAGAAATCCTTCTTGGCCTCCAAGGTGCGAAAGTGTAAAATGAGAGCTCTCTCCTGCGAGCTCTCTCCTCCATTCTCGTCTTTCTTGCCCACACTCCAAGCCCCCGTGTGTGTAGGCCTCGAAATGCCCATGCGTGTGTATAAATCTTTGGCTTCCTCCTCTACATTGTCACTGTCCTTAAGACGCGTGATCCGCACATGAAGTTCCCTTGTCTTTCTTCTTTGTTCCTCCTCAATGGTTAGGTTGATAATCTTCGAGGTAGATGTGCTTTCAGCCTCCTTGTTCTTACCTTTCTTGACCACTTCTATCCATTTCTCCGTTTCATCTACTTGCTTTTGCGTCTTCGTGAGCACCTCCACCCACGAGGAGGTCTCCCGGGCTTTCTTTTCTTCTCCCTCTTGAAGTGTTCTCACTTGGGCCTTGATGGTGTTCAGCTCCTCCATCATGACGGGCTGAATTTCACCTTCCTCGAGCTTATGTTGAGCACGTGCTTCTTCTATCTCCTTCTTGAGAATTGCGATCTCTGCATCTTGGGCTGCTATCCGTGCTTCAAGCTTCTTGACTTTGTCAAGAAGGCTCCGGTTGACCATATTAACTGCATTGTCCGTCTCTTTCTTGTGTTGTTGGATGGCTGCCTTGATCAGGTCTTCAATGTCGATCCTCTCCATCTTGTCTTGGGCTAAAAAAGGCTGGTTTCTGGTTAAAAATTAATTAACCCTTGGCCATAGGAAGAGCTCCGTGCGTGTCTGCAGCGCTTCCCACAGAGAGAGAGGCCAGAGGGGGCTGTTGCGAAGAGAGAGAAAGATAGGCAACAGGCGGGGGGGAGAGAGAGAGAGAGAGAGAGAGAGAGAGAGAGAGAGAGAGAGAGAGAGAGAGAGAGAGAAAGATATATTAATGTCTACGAGAGGCCAAAGTCGACCTATGAGACAAAAAATAATACAACTGTGTTCTTCCGGTCATCGGAAGAAAAGAAAGAAAAGAAAAGTGTGCATGTGTCTGGATACAACTGTGAATCATCATGGATCGGTGGAGCCCATATACAAACAATATAAAGGGGGGTGGGGATGTGGATGGAGTGCTAAGGCAAGATGCATCTCTATATGCTAAATGGGTAGTACAAGCATGCTATGCAGATCTATGTCTAACTCCATCTAGTGCCATAAGAGGGATATAAGATATCATACATCGCCGATGCTAAGGCTGTGAATGGTGTGAACATGTCCCCTGAGTTTGAATGAAAGCGAGCTAGCCTCTCCTGTGTCTCCATCTGGTGTCTCATCCGGATAGCTGCTATCTCTCGGTGACGGAGTCGGGGTGCTCCATGTCCAGTCTGTCTAGGTCTCCTCCTGGCTCTCAATTCCTCTGCTCTCTGTGCGGTCACCCCACGTGGTACATCAGCTGACACTGGCATAGCTCTCTGGAAGAAATCTGTGAGCTGGGACTGTCTCCCACCCCTAGTGGGAGCGGGTGACTGGAGGAGTCTCTCTCGAGAACTATGAAGCTCTAGTAGTAGTCTGCCAAGCTGTCGTCGCTGGTCCGAGGCCTCCATCAACTGATGTAGTGAAGAGTGCTCCTCAAACAATCCTGCATATCTATCTCTGACCCCCTGGTGGGCTCTACATCTACATACAAAGTGATCCTCAGTCTCCACCTCCTCGTGGCACAATCTGCATATCCGCTCGGCTTTGGGAATCTGTGTCGCTCTCCCAGTCTCTATCTCTAGCTGATGCGATGAGACTCGTAGCTGTCCAATAGCAACACGAGAGCTGTGTGGCATGTATACATCCATATACCGCGGGTGCTGTATAAACCCGTCCCCTGAGATGCTCATAGTCTCTGTAATACAGCATCTTCGGTGGTAGTGGGCTTTCTGGTGCTGTCCATGTCTCCTGTATGTAGCGCTGCCATATGGTCTCATCACTCTGTTCCTCTCATTGAGAGAGAGGTAACCGTGTGGAGCAGACTGATCATATTGAAAAGGTGGCAACCGCTCAATGTCTATCCCATGATGTGAGAACCACTGTAGCATCTGTGCATACCAAGATCCAGTGTGTCCAGCCTCAGCCAGCTGTTTGGATGCCTCAAAAACTCGGCGAGATAATCTCTCCGTGGGCATCTCCCTCATCCTGTATATAAAGGAGATCGTCTGGAACAATGCCTCCACTGCCATAGGTAGTGCAGCGAACTCAGCTCGAACAATGTCGTGCGGGACGGATGGTTTGCTGCGTATCATCCTCGAGAGCATCAAGATTTGTGGTCTCTCCAGGTGTACCCATGTGGAGGCTGCAAGCCCTGGTGCCCAAACCGCTGCTGCATACATCAAGGCTGGTGTCACTAATGTATCAAAGAGCCACCCCTTCGTGCAGGGTTCCTGAAAATGTGCTTGATGACACTGATGCTCAAGGCCAGCAAGAGCTGCATACCCCCGGGTCACTCTGTCTCGGACTGCCTGAGCCATGGAGAAGCGTCCAGCTGAGCTAGTAAATGTGATGCCAAGGTAAACATAAGAGCTCACTACCTCAACCCGCCCTCCTGCTAATGTGAGAGTAGTGTGGCTCCTGACTGCGGGTGAGGTGTGGAAGATCATAACCTTGGTTTTCCCAAGGTTCACTGTGAGACCCTGCTGTGCGCAGAAGTCATCAAGAGCCACAAGGTGTCTTTGAAGCCCAACCTGCGTGTCGGATACCAAGACGATGTCATCAGCATAAAGCATAACATGGACAATAATACCTGATAGCTCAACCCTAGAGCCTCCTCCCTGTGTGATGTAATCGACCACCTCATCAATGTAGAGCCCAAAGAGCCTGGGGGAGAGCGGGCACCCCTGCTTCACACCAATGGTGCTAGCAACTGTGTCGAACAAGCCTCATGGGCATCGGACTCTCCCAAAGACTTGCTCATATAACCTGTATATGCCCCACATCATGTTTGAGGGTATGCCTAGTGTTTGTAGTCGCCGAAAGAGACGCTCTCTGGGCACAGTATCAAATGCCTTGCGTAAATCTACAAAGCAACAATAGAGCCGTTGCCTCCGTGCCTTGGCTTGATTAATCAGGCACCTCAATGTAAAAATGTGGTCGATGGTCGAGAAGGCTCGTCGGAAGCCTACCTGGCCTGTTGCTCTCAATCCCCCAACCTCTGCATGAGTGCTCAGCTCTGCCTCCAAAACTACCCCGTATAGTTTGGCCAATATATGGCCAATCATGATAGTCCTTTAGTTCCCGGGGTCTAGTACATCTCCCGCTTTATGGATCGGCACAATAGTGTGCATCATCCACTCAACCGGAAACCCCTCTGACAGAGCTCTGTTGAAGAGATGAGCAAGACATGGTGCCAATGTATCAATAGCATAGATGAGATGCTCTCCCTGTAATCTTGTATGATCTGTCGCCCGTCCATGTTGGAGTCGACATATGGCCCTGCTAACCGTAGGTGGGGTGAAGAAGGTGGAGACTGTGGAGCATGGCTCTGTGGGCTGTGGTATAGGGGGCTGTGCAGGCACATCATAGAGTCTCTCTGCATATGTCTGCCAGGTCTGAGGATCGGTAATAGGTGTGGGAGGACGGGGCTCTCTGAGTCTCCTCCAAGCAGCAGCAGCATCTCTGCTCATGAGCATGTGATGTGTGTCCCAGTACTGAGCCTCCTCATAAGCTCGCCGCTTACGGCGGGTGAGAGTATGCATCCTCTTGCCTGCCTGTATCTGGGTGATCTCCCCTCGAGCCCTCTACACTCGGAGACTGCGGTAAAGGTTTGTGCACTCATCATCATACCATCGGTCTGGGGGCGTGCTCCCAGATGTAGGTGGCTGAGCATAGCCATGGGTGCCGATGGGTCTAAGGCAAATAGCTGATCATGAACATGATAGTCATACACATTGGCTAGGTCCTGAGTGAAGTGGAAAATAGTGCGTGGTGGCTGTATGATGGGTGGGTGGGTCTCCAGTAAGCTCCTGAAAGTGAGGGATAGATATGTATGATCCGCCCCAATGGGGCATGGTGGTACGGTGAAGTGAGACACCATATCTGCTGCCTCTCGGGATCCCATCACATAGTCCACTGTACTGTTGCCGCCCCCCACTGGAAAGCAAGTCAACCCACCTGAATCTGGCCACTGAGTCATCCCGTTATAAATAACGAGATGGTGTCGGGCCCCAAGCTCCAGCAAATGTTGCCCATATCCAGTGTTGTCAGCTCCTCCGTCAACGGAGATCCAAGTGGTCCCTGTATCCTCTGTAGCTAGCGGCTCTAGTCTCAAGGGATCCTCAAAGTCATAGATCTCACATTGTCTGCTTTGAGTCCGTGCATTGAAGTCCCCCATCAAGAAGACTTCTCCTAGTGTCGAATAGTGTAAGATCTCCTCAGATAAGACAGAGTATGGAGACTCACTAGCCTCTCCTCCACCCGGCTGCTCGGTGGTGGCAAACCGCGACCCCTTCGGAGGAAAGTAGCAAAGGGCGATATAAATCCATCTGGTCTCCGAGAGGCGTAAGCTAATCCACATGTATCTCGCCTCTGAGTCTCGTGCTACGACTCGAACATGCTCAGAGTGGAAATAGGCTATGTGGTCTCCAAAGCTCCGTATACTATGCTAAAAAGTACATACAAATGGGTCCCAAAAGCTTCGTTAAAACAGCTACTTTCCCTGCTCAATCTCGTTCAGACAAGAAGCCTCGTTCAGACAAGAAGCCTTGTAGAAGGAAAGCAGCTACCCACCCAAGAAAGGGCAATGTAACATCACGATGGATCATGTAACCCATGTCTGAAAAGCACTGCAATACCTCCTGAACCTCGGGATGTGGCTTGTCTCATCCCCTGTCGGTGAGCTAACTCCCACTGATAACCCTCAACCCGTGGTAAGCCCCTCTCCGGGCTCTCATGTGTCTCTGTCATCAAGATGATATCCCGGCCCTCCATCACCTCCTCAAGTCTCCCTGGATATGTGTCCATAGGACTCCATTACAGTTCCAGACTGCTATGTGTATCTCTTTGTCTTCATGTTGTTTCCTCCGTGTCTCATAGGCCAGATGGCGCTATTCGACCCTCTTCCCATCAATGTAGATGTGACCATCCCTATAATGTGCCTTCTTCCCTTCTTTGCGTGCCGCCTTGATCTTCGGCATGCATAATCTTCTGTGCTCCAGCTGCATCCATGTGAGGTCATCATCGAAGTAGATGGGGTCCCCTGGCAAGCTCCTCAAGATAGCCCGTCTTCTCATAAAGCTCATCCTACTCTCCTCGTCCGGGAACTGAAGCACTAAGGCCTTGCTTTTGGTGGAGTCCTTTGGGGTTGTCCTCCATACTCTAGTGAATGGGAGCGGCTCATCCTCCTTTAGTCCCAGCTTGGTACATAGGTTCCGCTCGTCAATCTCGGGTGTGGAGGTCGTGCTATCTGGTATCCCTGTGACTCGGATGTTTAGGCGCCGGATCCGTCGCATCTTCTCTTCATCAAGAGTAGACTGCATCATGTGTACATCTTCTTGTACCTCCTTCTTGATGTTCTTCTTCATCACTTGTACATCTTCTTGCACCTCCTTTTTGATGTTCTTCTTCATCACTTCTACCCATCCTTTGCGGGCTGCCTCCATTTTCCCCTCGATTGTGTGGGTGAGGGTTTTGGTGATCTCTTCTTTGATTGCCTCTTTGTCCACCTCAAGAGTCCCTCCTTCCTCCCGTGGACGATCGCGTAAGGATGCAACTTCGCCCTTCAAAAGGTTGATTTCCTCTTGCATGGCGAGCTTTTCCTTCTCCCACTCCTCTTGCATGGTAAGCTTCTCTTTCTTCCATATTTCCGCTTCAGCCTCCAGCTTTCCCATGCGCGTCAATAAGTCCTTCTTGATGGTGGTGATGGTGCTGTCCAATGTCTTCTTTTGGTCCTTGATAAGATCCCTAAGGATATGATCAAGCTGGCTGATTTTGTCATCTACAGACCCTCCCATTGTAGAGGGAGGGAATATTTGAAAGGAGTAGGTAAATATGTGGGAGAGAAAGAGAAGAAATGGATGAAATAGGGTGGGGGGTTCAAGTCTCCATTAGGGCCCTAGGGATGGTGATCAGGGTTCACAGGCAGGGAGGGGGGGAGGATGAAGGAAGGGGGAGAGAGAGAGAGAGAGAGAGAGAGAGATGGAGGGGACAAAGGGCGGGGTGCAGGCGGGGAGGAGGGGAGGGAGAGATGCGCAAGAGAGAGAAACGGGGGGGAGGGCAGAGAGCATAGAGCGCGAAGGGCAGGCAACGTGAGGGGGGGGGGCAGGCAGGCAGCAGGAGGGAGAGGCGAAGGGCAGGCAACGGGAGAGGGAGAGAGTGAAGGGGGGCGCAGGCAGGCAGCGGGAGGGGGGGGCGCAGGCAGGTAGCGCGGGAGAGAGCGAAGGGGGGCAGTGGGAGGGGGGGGCGCAGCGGGAGGGGGGGGGCAGGCAGTGGGGAGAGAGCGAAGGGGGGCGCAGGCGGGCAGCAGGAGGGGGGGACGCAGCGGGAGAGAGAGTGAAGGGGGGCGCAAGCAGGCAGCGGGAGGGGGGGCGCAGAGAGAAATGAAATGAAATGAAATGATATATTAACGTCTTCAAAAGGCCAAAATGACCTATGAGACCAAAAAGAGAGAGAGAGAGAGAGAGAGAGAGAGAGAGAGAGAGAGAGAGAGAGAGAGAGAGAGAGAGAGTGGTGGGAGGGGGCTACGAGGAGAGAGAGAGATGGCCGAGTCCTTTTGGGGCGAGCAGAGAGAAGAGAAGTGCTTGTGGGGGTGTAGTGAGAGAGAGAGAGAGAGAGCGTCAGTAGGCGGGAGAGGGAGGCGACACAGGTTCAAAGAGAGAGATAGAGGGGGCAGTAGGCAGGAGAGGGAGGCGACAGGTTCGAAGAGAGAGAGAGAGAGAGAGAGAGAGAGAGAGAGAGAGAGAGTCTAGATAGTAGAGCCTTGTGTGAGAGGCTTGGAGACTGAAGACTCAAGAGACTAGAGAGAGAGAGAGTTGCTTGAAGCCTTGAAAGTCGAAGGGGTGTGTGTGTCCTTGAAGCCTTGTAGCCTTGTTCTTTTATAGATATTAGATAGGCAAGAGAGAGAGGCAACGGCAAGAGAGAGAGAAAGAAAGAAAGAAAGATTTTATTAACGTCTTCCAAAAGACCGAACTCGGCCTATGAGACAAATTGGAGTACTTGTATGGGGTATCCTCTGTCATCCCAACAAATCGGAGGCAAGGGCCAAGCCTCAAGGGCCAAGGCCCAAGCCTCAAAGGCCAAGCCTCAAGGCATCCCCAAACAGCCACCCAAACAGCCATAAATTTCAAGGCGTCCCCAAACAGCCATAAATGGCTAGAAACAGCCAAAAAAACAGCGGGGACAGCGCGCAACGACTCCCTGCCATCCCCCCACAGTGCCATTCCCCAAAGTATCCCGTCTCCTGCAACCGTCACCGTCCCCGTCCCCGTCCCTTGTGAGGGATGCCTCCATGGGGACGTTCAACCATCCCCTGCCGTCCCTGTTTCTGATCCGTCCCGAATCGGCGTCCCGACTTTCCAAGCATCCGTCCCTTCCGTCCCTTGTAAATATGGATGAAACCCGTATCTGGCCAATCACAATGTGCCTGGCATGAGAACACTTAGGTAGCCCGGCTGCTTGATGAATCTATCCTTAGTGAGTGTGAGGAAGCGATCTCTGTAGAAGCGCATCTTGGTTGGGAGCTCCAAAGGTGTGATCCATGTGCAGTGGGTGTAGAGGCTGAGAAGATCTAACCAGATAACCCGGTTGGTGTCTTCATGAGAGAGTTGGATAAAAGGGGAGTCCAAACTGTATTGAAGAGGTGGTGATGTGATGGAGGTATGTGACTGTCTGGAAGAGGGCATCCACTACCATCGGGGCTACAACAAACTCTGCATGGATAATCTGGTGTGGGACTGATGGTTTGCTGTGGATCATATGGGAGAACATCATGAATTGGGGCCTCTCAACTCACTGCCAATCCTCATCAAATAAATCTGGCCTTGACAAGGCTGCTTCATACATCAAGGCTGGTGTGACGAGGGTGTCAGAAAGCCAACCCTTCGTCGTGGGCTCCTGGAAATGTGCATGGAAGCTCTGCCACTCAAGTAAGCTCAAGGCTGCATATCCTCGTGTCACTCTTAGCATGTGCTGTGGGAAGCATTGGGAAGCGTGGGTCATTGAAAGTGACACCAAGGTAGACATAGGATGAGACAATCTCCACAGGATCCAAGTTAGCAAAGAGGTCCCGCTGAGTGTAAAAGTCTTGTAAGGCATTCAACTGTCTCTGAAGCCCTTGGGCTGAATCTGAAAGGAGGGCGATGTCATTGGCATAAAGTAGTATGGGGATCAGTATGCCTACCAGTGTGGGACCAGCCCCGCCTAATCCGGCAATGAAAGCTCAAGATCTCATCAATGTAGAGGCCAAAAAGAGTGGGTGATAGAGGGCAGCCTTGTTTCACCCCAATAGTGTTGGAAATCTCTTGCAATGTACCTCCTGGAGCTCTCACTTGTCCGGTGACAGACTCATAGAGGGCGATGATGTCATCATTTGGCCATTTATATGGTTTTTCCAAGTTTATCGTGCCCAAATGTGGCCAATTTCTCACGCCCAAATGTGGCCAGTGTGTGGATCCTAGCGTTTTGGGTCCCAGTTCCGCGCTTTCTGATGTGCCAGATTTGTGCCCGGAACCGCCAGTGCTGTACATGTTCCATGATTGGGAGATTTGTCCATAAATCAAGTGCACATGCACACATGTTCGCATGCATGACATTGTTTTCGCGTGATCTGTATTCGTGTGTTTACCTGTTATGAATGTCCAGTTCACAGGCCTGGGATGCCTACCCGTGAACCGTGCGAGTGCCTTGTATTCTGACGTGTGAACAGGTGGTAAGTTTGCCCTTATTTTTATTAAAATCGCTTTGTAATGTTATAACCTTTGCAGGTTCACATTTGTTAATAAGTGCAGCGGGCACCCCCCTTGGGCAGCCAAATGATTTAGGCATGTGAAGAGGACACTTTACATATACACTGTAATTCCCATGTGTGATGGAGGTTGGTGGGAAAAACTAAACGAAGGCATGCAGTGCCGAATGGGATCGAGGAAGGTTTCTGAAAAAGAGCAGGCCGTCTTGGAATTCCATTGTTTTTGCTTCTAGCTCTTCACACGTTGGGCGACTTGCTACAGGCAGCCATGTTGGTCGATTGCTACTGGATACGCTGCTGGTCGACTTGCTACAGGCAGCTGTGCTGGTCTATTTGCTGCTGGATATACTGCTGGTCGAATTGCTACAGGTTGCCGAGCTGATCGTTTTGCAATAGGCTGCCGAGCTGGTCGTTTTGCTACAGGCTATGCTGCTGGTCGATTGTTTTGACCTGGTTGTACAGCCCCTACAGCTGCTGAAACCTCTTGTCTACCTGCTGGATACTCCAAGCTCTTCAAACTGGGACAGTATTATGATTTCTTGGCTGATGATCGGCTGCTGTACAGGTTGGACAGCATCGTCATCTTTCAATGAGTTTTCTCCCACCGAGAGTGTCCAGTCCAGGTGCTAGTATGGGCACACTAGCATCGTGGGTGGACCCAGAAAGCCAGTACAGTGACTGTTTACTCCAGTGAAGGGCGGTAAGATTTCTTGAGGGATATCGACTACGAAGGGAACTCTTCTCCGAGCGCCTTGTTTGGTATTTGTATTCATTCGTGGTACATTTATGGCAATTCTGGCTTCCGGTCGAACATTGTACAAACAAAATACTCCAATAATATACTTGGTATTGAGGGGGGGTGCGGGATTCTGGCCCCAGCGTTGTGTTGTTGAGCACTTTTTTTATTGTCTGTCTTTAGCTGTCTTTAAAAATATTAAGTGTTTAAGGGTTGCTAAACCATGATATGGTGCCCAATACGTGCTTACACCTTAAGGGGTGCATTACAGATGATGCTCCAAACCATGTCAGATGGGACTCCTATCTCCTGTAGACGGTAATGAGGCGGGCTTGGGGTACAGTCTCAAAAGCTTTGCGGAAATCCACAAAGCAGTAGTAAATCCTTTGATGTCATGCTCTACCCTCCTCGATGATGGCACGGAAGAGTTGCTCCGAAAGCGTGTGTGTCGTGAGGCTCACCATGTCTCTCTACAAATGATCCGAGCTCCGCCTCTAGCACCAATCCATAGAGTTTGGCCAATGTGTGGCCAATCATGATCGTCTTGTAATTATTAGGATCAGGTGGAACTCCGGTTTTGAGGATGGGGGTGATAGTGTTAGTGGACCAAGAGGGTGGAAATCCTTCACAAAGGGCTCTATTGAACATGTAGGGTAGTAGGGACGCCAGGGTATCATTGACATGTGAGATATACTCGGCAGTGAGTCCCTCGTGATCCTGGGCTCGTCCATCACGTAGTCTACGAATGGCCTTGAGGACCTTGCCCTTTGTGAAGAATGTGCAGGTGGTGGGGCGGGGATCTAGTGATGGGGGTAGAGGTAGCTGAGGGGGGATATGATAGAGGGAGCGTGCATAGGAGTGCGATGCGTTCAGGTAGGTGATAGGTGTGGGGTGGGGGGGCGATGATCTTGGAGTTTCCTCCAGGACTCTTTGCAGTTCAGCCGTAAGAAAAACCGGTATAACCCATTCTCTTTCCGAGCGTAGAACTCCCGTTTCTTGTGTTGGGTGAGGCGTTGAGAAATCCGTTGCGCTTGGCGCTTCGTCATTTGCCCAATCCGTACCTCATGCTTAAGACGGGAGCATGTGGCTTGGCATAAGAACTTCTATTCATTCCTCAAATGAGAATACACATCTCCCATGACCGAGGGCAATATACGGAACTCACTCACTTATCTCTCTAATGGCGACTCTAGAGAGGCAAAGCGCCCCCTTTTCCCCCAACAAACAAAACAACATCAAAAACTTTTACCTCTTAATAGAGTCACCACGTGTTTCTTTCTTTCTTTCTTTTTTCTGGCCAGGGAATAAAGTAATATATTAGGTGTCAGGGTTGAAATTTGTGCCTCCCTAGGAAGCATGGTGCGATAACCACTTGGCAAGGGGCCCCTGACACAGATTAATTATTTTTTACCAATTGAAAGATTTTATTTCTAGGAAAAATATGTGAGGTAGCTGCTCTCTCTCTCTCTCTCCGACTGTCTCCCCCCCCAACCCCCCCCCACCCCCGCGGCCCCGCATGCCCCCCGTTCGCTTTGCCATAAATGGATCTCTTTGAACTGAAGGAGCACAAGAGAGTTTTCTAAATGTATCTCGGAGCACAACTTACTGGCCATTTGTAAAAAGAACAAAATTATCTTGGTTACATGGTCACCTTAGACATAATTTGTTGTATGCTATACTTACAATGCTTTCTTTTATTGATGTTGAGAATCTGTGCATTTGCAGCCTCTCGCAGATGCAGAGAATGAACGGCACCACGACGTGGTAGAGCTTCTAAAGGAAAATGGGGGCCATGTATTGGTGAGGACCATGGATTTTTCATAGGCATGGTTTTTATTGAAATGTCTTGATTCTAGCTGTGTTGAGGGAATTGGGCTTCCTTCTAGAATGCTTCATAAGTCACTGCTTACACAAGCATGCATACATCATCATCATGGCATTTATACTATCACATCATCACAACATCATCCTTGCATAAGCATGTCATCATCAAGCAATGACTTTACTTCACACATGACCGTAGACCTAAGGACATTTCACACATACACAACAATGTTGACCTTACTACATTTGACATGTTTTCTTGGGCATATATGCATCTGGTTCGCATTGTTTTTTTTGTCTTGGGGTATTGTTTGAAGCTTTGCATGTTCATTTTGCATACAAGCTGCTAAGGTTTTATATTTGTCTCACATGCAATCAACTTGCTTTTTTGGACGCTTGGTTTTGTGAGAAGTTTCAGAATATGATGTAGCTTATCATGATCGTTAGTATATGAAGCTTGAAGACACTGACTCTAGCTATTTATTTGATGTTTTCCCTTGTTGTTGTGTGTAAAGGGAAGCCACGGTTCGCGACTGGAGCCCAAGACAGTGGCACCACCTCTGCCTCAAAGGTGTGACTGGGAAATAGATCCAAATGAAATTGACTTTAACAAAAGCCATGTTATTGGCAAGGTTTGGGTGCAAAAAAGCCTTCTGATCCCTTCTTTGCATTGATTGAGCTTTGAAATTTCTTAGATACTTCTGTAGAGATGTTGCATTTGGGTATGTTTGTATGCTTATGTTTTTTTTGGAATGTATGTGCACGGATGTTGTGGGGTCAAAAAGGGCTCCTTTGGAGAGGTCAGGAAAGCATTTTGGCGCGGTACCCCAGTTGCAGTCAAGAGTGTTCTTCCCTCTCTCTCAGATGATAGATTGATCGTGTGAGTGCATTTTCTTTTCTTCTTTTCTTACAAAATATGTGTGGTTATGGACAAGTATGTTTGTGTGTGTGTGTACATGTGGGTATGAACGGGCTATCGTAGGCATACATGTTGGTGGGGAATCTTTTTTTCCCAATAAAAGATATTTCTATTAGTCAAAAGAAAACGTCTCATCAAGCAGACTACAACCCTCCACACAGGCTGAAGCAGTGCAAAAAAATCCCTCCTGAGAGTTATACAAAAAACAAATGGAAAGGGGCCTCCCTCTCCCACTGGCTGCTCTTGGAGGGAGGCTACAATGGTGGAGGGGATGGAATAAGCCACATTGGGGGCTTGTAATGCCAGATTAGTCCATCACCCCCTCTAGTGAGGAAGTGGGTGGGGCTCCGTGTGCGCAGAAGGCTGTGTGATGCTGCTACATCCGCTCTGAGTCGCCTATGAGGTGCTCCCATTGTCCCCGCAGGGTGTGGATGATGTTCGTCCATATGGAGAGGATTGTCTCCCTGGGTGGTGGGGGGAGCCATCAATGGCCTCCCTGCTATCTAGCTTGCTAGATAGCCATGCGGAAATGTTGCTGATGAGCTCTCATCTCTGGCTCACTCCAGTCTCCGGGGTCATGTCACATGCGGAAGCTCTGGGAGTCTTCTTTCAGCCCTAAACACCATCTTGGAACATGCTTGATGCAAAACGCATACAGAAGATATATAGAAGAGAGAGAGAGCTGAGTATTCAATATATTATATATACGCTGCAGGTGCGGGCTTTCCTGGACCAGATGGTGGATAGCTTGCTAGTAGATGGCAGTAGTTGGCAGGAACTCTCTAGTACTGATGTTGGTAGTTCTTGTGTTCGTCAGTCAGAGGAAACTGAACAGGTCACTTATGCTCTGATGTCTCGTCGTATTCGGGACAAAGAACCTCCAGTAGATGAGGATGTTCTTTCCACGGGGATCTTTCGGAAAGCCAGGCAAGTGGCAGGTGATTACTTGCAGAAGGAGGTGGTTTCTCCAGGCTTTGTGGTTCCGGATTCAGAGGGGGTGGTTGACAGGTTTCAGAAGGCCTTGCGTGGTCTTCATAAGGTTTCCAAGACTTGTTTTTGCACCGTAACAGGTGTTGATCCTTGTGAGTAGTGTGATGCCTTTTTGACTCAGAAGCTGTATGGTTCATTGATCTGGTTGATGGACACCAGATTGGACGGGAGCTTCCTGATGAGGCAGTTGAGCTCATGGTTGCGGATGACTCTTTGGGAGGCAAGATTGCGTTTCCTGTGGTTTCTGCGGCATGCGAAGGATCACATGGACTCTTGTACACAGGAGGGGGATTGTTGAATGGAGTTTGACTCCACGGTTGGAGTGACTCAGTTTGGGGAGGAGATCCGGACACGAGCCAGGAGCAGTTTTACGGAGCAGTAAGAGGCAGTCATCTTTTGCCTTGTCGAGGACAGAGGCAGAGTACCGGGCTGCTTGTGAGGCTGCTTGTGAGGTGGTGAGGATGCAGAGGTTCCATTGCAGGTTTGGGCTTCCACTGGAGGAACCCATGGTCATCCAGAGGCACTTTGTTCGTGAACAAATCGTTGCTGATGACATCTTGCTAGAGTTCTGTTCGACCGAGGACAGTACGGTGGACCTCTTCATGAAGTCTCTCTCTCAGGATTTGCTCAGGCAACACCCCAGCTCCCTGTGGTGGTTGGTTTCACAGCCAGGAGTTGAGAGGGGGTGTTAGAAGTCATCTCCTGTCTAGTTTTATACACCAGGGTCTTTGTTGTGGGTGTGCCCGCCCTTATGAGGTGTTTTATCATTTTTTCCCACTCTCCGCATTTTTTCCTTATTTTTTCCATTTTTTCTGTGGCTTGGGAGGCAGCCCTGAGGCGGCTGGAGGACCAGGAGCTGGCCGACTGCCCAGACATCAGTCGTGGACTTCTGGATGCTGGCCGACTGGATGTATGCAGTCGTGGGCCTCTTTTGCTGCTGGCCGACTGTTGATACAGTCGTGGGCTGCCCTACAGCAGGCCGACTGCTGATGTGGGGGCATATAAATAGGCCCCCAGTCCCCTTGCCACTTGTGTATCATACCCGGGATTTTCTTGTGTATATAGAGCAGAGTTACATGCCTACATCTCTCTCTCTCTCTTGTGCTGTTTTTTTCTACATGCGTTTTGCTCGTGTTCCCAGATCTGGTCATCATCTCCGCTGCGTATTCTGACAGTGGTATGGCAGCTTGCTCAGGGGATCCGAGCTTGGGAGGAGGTCTATCTTGTGGTTCTTTGGTCTAGACGGGGGGAGATGGGGAGGGAGATTGTCCTGAAGGAAAATCTTTTGGAACTTTACATGGAGAGCCTGGTACTTCTTGGAAGCATGGGCCATCATTTGGGCAGTTTGGATATGAATCGGCGCACATTGTGCAAACAAGACGACGACTCTCTGGCCACCTATGTAGCTAAAGGTCTTGTGTTTAGCCTTGTTGAGTGTGATGCTCTGATACTAATGTCACATGCAGAAGCTCTGGGAGTCTTCTTTCAGCCCTAAATACCATTCTGGAACATGCTTGATGCAAAACGCATATAGAAGATAGAAAGAAGAGTAAGAAAGAAAGTTGTATTAATGTCTTTAAAAGGCCAAAATGACCTATGAGACCAAAAGGTTACATCATATCCATGAGGTACATCATCCTGGGTACAAAATATTAATAAAGAAAGATAACAAAAATCTAGTACTATAAAATCTGATCTAGGTACATGAGCAGAGAGCTCTCATATCACCCTAATATATCCCTCATGGGCCACTGTGACATGGTGCTCAAGGTGCCGGCGTGAGAAGGTCCTGCGATGATGGTCCGGATCCTCCTGTGTGGTGGTGTGGCCATGGGCGAGGACCATGGGGTCTGGGCGTCGAGCTTTGCATAACTTAGTGGCTCTGTCGAGTGTCACACCTCTCGGCCGAGCTCCTGCACTAGCTTGTGGTCTAGATATTGTCTGGAAGAAGTCGGTGAGAGCTCTCTGTGTTGGTCCTTGAGCAAGTACAGCTGATCTGGATCTCACTAAGGACTCCCTGTGTCTGTGGAGCTTTAGAAGAAAAAGTCCCAGGCATCTTTGATCCGGAAAGTCCATGATCCTGGAAAGTATATTCAGTATATTCTATAGTACAAAAAGGAAGTACATCATGGAGAGAGAGAGCTGAGTATTCAATATATTCTTTAGTACAAAAAGGAAGTACATCATGGCTAGCCATTGGCTGCCCCATCAAAAAGGTAGAAATACCTAGTCTACATCCTAATCTATGACTCAGCTCATTGGGAACTGAATGAATCACAAGAACTCAACACAATGCTATTTATAGCCTGGGAAAATCACTATGAACTGGCCGACCTGCTGTCGGCCAGATCCCTGGACAAGTCCCCTCCGTTTGCTGCAGCCGATGCAGATCAGTCTTCATAAATCCTGGCCGACAGCTCCTTGGTTTCCTCTAGTGTCTTCCCTGTCCATACCTAGCTGCTGCAGTTCCTGACTTTGGTCCTAATCTGGTTCTTTATCTAGTTTCCCGTCAAGGATTAGTCCTAGAATTAGCCTGCACATGTCCTGCACATGACAGGTCGATTGGATGACCAGGATCGAGGAAGTAGGAATAGCTGAGATCAAAAGAGTGTGAGCTGCTAGGCGAGGCCTGTGCCATTCTCCTCATATGGTAGAGCTGCACCTACCTTTATGGCCCATGCAATTGCACCCCATGTAACGAAGGGGAGAGTTTTGGGTTAGGATTTAAATAGCCTGAGAATCCTCAACCCAACCTACTAGGCCTTTGGACAATCCCAAAGGCAATGCCGCTTAGTCCTCATGGGCAACCACGTGCCAATTACAAGACTGCAACGTGCCAACGGACATAGCAAAAGAGTGATCTTCTAGGGCCGAAAGCTGCACTGAAGCTGGTGCTAGTAATCTGTCAGAAAATCAGTGGATAGGCAACTGGGGTGCAAATTTTGGTATGGGGATCACAAAAGAGTTTTTTTGTCAGTTCATCCAAGTTTTTGAACCCAAGATATGGCTGTTTGAATGAGGGTACTCTTCTGGATGGTTTTTCACTTCGGGCCAGAGATGATTTCAAGCGCGAAGTTGACCTGCTGGTTAAGTTACGACATCCAAATATAGTTCAATTTCTTGGTGCTGTTACTCTCCGAAAACCCCTCATGCTGGTCACCGAGTATCTCCAATCGGTCGGTAGCTACTGTAATCAATTCTATCTTTTGGAATGCTTACCCTTAGGTATGCACAAATGAGACCTTTTTTTTTTTTTTTTGCTAACCACGTGCCTTCAAGATAATGCGAAACCCTTGTAAATTTTTTGTTGTTGATGTAGGGGGATTTGCATGGCTATATGAAAGCAAAGGGGGCTCTACAGGCAGCAGTAGCGGTGGACTTTGCTCTTGACATTGCTAGGTGGGTGTTACACCTAAAGATGTTATGTTTTTCTTTGACACTTATGATGTAACACTCTTAATACAATATCACCCCTCCATTCTGTTCTTCTAAAACTGTTTTCCTTTTTCATATTGGGACCATATGCAGGGGAATGACGTATCTTCACAATGGACCAAATGTCATAATACACCGTGATTTGAAGCCTCGGTGAGACACCTAAACTCCATGCCTGGTGGAATAATATACAAATTCTTGGTTTTCCCATATGAAGAGTCAGTGCAAGTCTTCATTGCTGTGAGTTTTACAATTTTTGTTTCATGGCCTTTATTGCAGAAATGTTTTGCTTGTAGAGAATCAACATCTAAAAGTTGGAGACTTTGGATTAAGCAAGCTACTTAAGGTGAAAAGTTTGCACGAAGTATACAAACTAACGGGGGAAACTGGCAGCTGTAAGTATTCTTAAGTCATATGCCCATGTGCACACCACATGCACACACCTATCCCTCCAAAATAGTCTTTTCCCCAGTTTTTTTCTTTGCATGGTGCAATAGCCTTGGATGTTGATTTTGCAAGGAAATTTTGATAGCAACACTAAATTTTCTCATTTTTAATTGTACTCACAGGCCTTGATTTCTCTCTTATTATTGTCTTAGACCGGTACATGGCTCCAGAGGTCTTCAAGCACAAAGCCTATGATACCAAGGTTGATGTATTCTCATTTGGAATGATACTATATGAGGTAAGTAGATTTGTATTTTTAGATTTTTTTTGTTAGTGAATACTCTTGTGATCTTTCATGCTCCACCTTTACTAGTAGCTGCTTTGCTGCATGTTGCAAAGAGTAGATGTTGGAGGGATCACGGCCTTTTTCTAGTATGGAGCCTTACGAAGCGGCAAAGGCCGCTTCCAACAGAAAGCGCCCAGATTTGAATGCAAAGACATATCCACCAATGATGAAAAAGTATGCCATCTTTTTACTCTCTGGGTATGCAAATGAATACAAGTTCAGCTTCTCTGTTCTTAATGGATACAATTTGTGCTCAAGGTTAATAACAGATTGTTGGCATTCGGATAAGGACTTGAGGCCAACCTTCATTGACATCGTGGAGGCTTTAGAGAAGATCCAGACTGCGCTTCCTCAACACGAGTCCCATGTTCTATCATTTTTCCACCACAGCCCTCGTGTGATCAGAGAAGAATAGTTCTTATGCCCCTACTCATTAGTAGCTGTAAAAATAAGGTACTAAATGGCTGCTCATCGTCAGCTCCCTGATAGAAAGTGAATGGACGGGTTTGTGTGGAAACAATTCTGTTTTAAGATCTTGATAGTTGCTTTACTGAACATACCATTGCTTCAGCACTATGGCAGATTCCCAGAGCTGGAGGAGTCACGCAGGGAATCTTGATGCTTTAAAACCTCTAAGCTCCATGTCTGGTCATGCATTTCGAATCAATCCGGTGTATTTGGTAAGAACAGTGTTCTTGGCTAAGACAGGGCAGATTCGACTGCATAAGCGTGTATAACATGTAATGTCATCTGCATGCCTTGGAGGTTAATGTATGTATGTTAATAGCAGTAGGATGTTAGACAAAGCTACATTAACCTCCATGTCAATTTCAGCAGTATGGTTACGGTAGGGCTTTGTTTGTATGAGTGGCATTCCCAATGGTATTCAAGCAAAGCATGATAGTTGGTTTTGAACTGTACACAAACATAAGGTAATAATACTGGTTGTGTTGTTAGTCACTATATATTGAGGCTACCATGCATGCTAACACATCTCAAGTTTCTCTTCATTTCAAAATTTTTGTGAGAGTTCCCACATTGCATGGTTTCTTACCAGAGCGTTTTATTTCATGTGTGCATTAGTCTTTGCTGATGTTAATGAGATTATGCTAGTATTGGACCCGCGCGTTGCTGCGGCGGCAGGTAGAGTTCCAAAAAAAATAGGCTCAGTTTCTCCAATTTAGGTCATGTTTTAAGTAAACACTAAATTATTTCAAGTGACTTCATATATACATATTTCAAAATAACATCCATGTCTCGTAGATTTATAGCGAAAACAAAAATATCATAGTAATGTAGCATACGAAGATGCAAAAAAGGACCAATATTACATACTCTCAAAATGCATCACAAAATACGTATTCTCAGTCAGTAATGTCAGAATCAACAAATTGAATTCTTCTCTTGTGAGAAGGATCATTCATTTGTCTCCTCACAATACGCTCTCTATTGTAAAGCGGTGATCCATCCTGCACATGCTCTACTATCGATGAATGCAAAGGACTTGCACAAACGATACAATGATGAATCAAATCTCAAAAGGACCTGCACATAACTACACATCTTAAAAAGATGGATGAAAAATATCATGTGCGTTAAACAAAAAGGGGCTTACAATTTCATATATATATATATATATGTCCTTCAGTTTCTAGTTTTAGTTTTATTGGTATTGATACACACACACACACACACACACACACACACACACACACACATATATATATATATATATATATATATATATAGAGAGAGAGAGAGAGAGAGAGCTCTCTATCTCTCTCTATATATATAGAGAGAGAGACATATATATTTACATACACACATATATGTATATGATTTTGGATTTTTAAAATAAAAAATGATTTGTTTTGAAACATGAAAAATACGCTTTCATTCAGTAATTTTGTCCTAAATTTCTCTCAGCAAGGTTGCAAAGCTCCACTTTCTCAGTCATAGTTCAGCTCTGTATAGCAGAGGGGAATAAGAAGGGGGCTGCTCTGCGCGAGAGATGGCTGCGCAGGAGCCTTGCCACCCGGACAGATGGAGTCTGGGGCGCCTTCGTGCGCATGGGAGCTGTGGGCGGCTCCGTCTTCCATCTCATCAAGGGCATGAAGAACTCGCCCAAGGGGGAGCGCCTCCTTGGTCTGCGCGAGAGATGGCTGCGCTGGAAAGGATTTTGGACGATGTCGGGGCGCCTTCTGCATGGGGACTGTGACATATGAATGCGCCACGTGTGGGTTGGTCTCATGATCAATAGGGAGAGCGTCTCTTGGGTCTGCACGAGAGATGGTTGCGCCTCCAAACCCAAATCATTCTACTCTCTCTCTCTCTCTCTCTCTCTCTCTCTCTATATATATATATATATATATATATATATATATATATAAATTTATTCTCTCTATTTTGTTTTTTTAAATATAAATGAATGGTAAAAAGATATCCACATGAATAGATATAGGTTTTTTATTGATACCTAATGTTTTATGTATCAATAAAAACCTATATCTATTCATGTGGATACCTTTTTATCATTCATTTATATTTTTTAAAAAAATAAAATAAAATATTATATATATATATATATATGTATGTATGTATGTATGTATGTATGTATATACACACATATTTAAGACATCTATATAAATATATAATTAAAAATAAAAAATTTATTTATTTTATTTAAAATAAAATATTTTTTTAAATTTATGTAGGTTTTTATTGCTACATAAAATATTATATATATATATATATATAGATATATATATATATATATATATATGTATGTATGTATGTATGTATGTATGTATATATATACATACATATTTAGGGCATCTATATAAATATATAATTAGGGTGAGCAAAAAGCTGAGAACAGGGTCCTTGTCAACTGGGGACGGTGTCATGCTTGCCCTTATTGAAGGGGTTGGCCTCATGATCAACGGGGTCCTTGCCAACATGGCTTCAAAGGTTGCACAATCAGGGTGAGCAAAAAGCTGAGAATAGGGTCCTTGTCAACTGGGGGCGGTAACCTACTTGCCCTTATCGAAGGGGCTATCCTCATGATCAACAGGGTCTTTGCCAACATGGCTTCAGAGGCAAAACCTCTTGATACCTGTGGAGGTGAAACGGCAACACGAAGGTGATAAGTTGATACCTGTGGAGGTAGAGCTCGAGGCGACCCTGACGTGATGAGACGACTGGAACAGCAGGCGACCTGGAGGTGATGAAACGAGTGGAACGGCAGCAGGATGACTCGAATAGCAAGCAACTGATTGGACCCGGGAAGAGCGTCACGTCGCGGGAGGAGTGGGTATTTTCAAATGCAAGCGTGAACTTCACACTTGCGGAAGGAGTGGGTATTTTGAAATAGCCCCACCTCCTTTGCCCACGTGGAGGGAGGTGGGATTGTCGTTATATATATATATATATATATAAATGTATGTATGTATGTATGTATGTGTGTGTGTGTGAACGTATATATGTATATACACATATTATAAATAAAAACTTTATTTATTTTATTTAAAACAAAATAAAAAAACCCAAATCATTCTACTCTCTCTCTCTCTCTCTCTCTCTCTCTCTCTCTCTCTCTCTATATATATATATATATATATATATATATATATATATATATATATATATTATCATTCATTTATATTTTTTTAAAAAATAAAATAAAATATTATATATATATATATATATATATATATATATATATGTATGTATACACACATATTTAGGACATCTATATAAATATATAATTAAAAATTAAAAATTTATTTATTTTTTTAAAATAAAATAAATTATTTTTTAATTTATGTAGGTTTTTATTGCTATATAAAATATTATATACATACATACATACATACATACATACATATATATATATATATATATATATATATATATATATATATGTATAAATAAATTTTGTTTTGATTTATACACACACAGACATATAATAAAATATAATTTTTTAAATTTTGGAGCAATGGAGATATTTTTTTAAATTTCGGAGTAATTTAAAATAAAATAAATTATTTTTTAATTAAAAACTCAAATTATTCTACACTTTCTCTCTCTATATAGAATAATATGTATTTTATTTAAAAAATAAAATAAAATATATTATTTTAAAAACATACTAAAATACATTAAAAAAACAAAAATAAAATGCATGGAGGAGCTGGACCTAGAGCCGTGAAGTTGACGTTGGAGCTCAGGCTTGACTGGAGGGAGAGGCGTGGAGGAGCGTGGACCGGTTTGTAGTCTTGGTTCTCATCTTCGCTACCCAAAAACTTGTTGCAACATTTATAGATGTTGACCAAGTACTCCAGGTATTTGTGTCAAGAGTCATTGGCGAGAACCATGGAATGAGTCTTTCCTATTTTTAGGTTTATCTTCAAGGACTTGTTGCCTTTGTGAATATAGATGTGATTGGTTTTCCAATCATAAACCAACGTCACTTTAATCATCTATGGTCTTTCGAGGATTATTGTGTATGACCCTCATCTTTGGAAATCCATCACTTGGTGGAAACTTAATTTGAAGGTCTTGATTTTTGCATCTTGCACGATGCTTATCGGTTTGGTTGCATTCCCATCAACAAGCTTCACTATGAGGCTTGTGCCTTATCGCTTTGGTTGCATTCCCATCAACAAGCTTCACTATGAGGCTTGTGCCTACGAGTGGCGGGCTACCCTAGGTCTCCTAACAATCCTTGGTGATCATGCTGACACTAACATCACCATCCAAGATCGCAGAGATCATTTCCATTCATGTAGGCTTGCTCAGATGACTTGTTTCACAAATTTGGAGCACCAACATGACAACTCTATAACATTTGCAAATCCCACCGAAAGAGGATCTTGTTGGTACTCAAGTTTTGTGGAACAGGTCATCTGAGCAAGCTAGCACGGACGCAATTGCAAAATCAAACCGTTTGTCAAAATCATCCTTCAATCCTCTAATTTTCTTCTTCGGAGCATTTGAAACTTTATGCAAAACATAAAGTTTTGTGGGGTAAAGTTGTTTTGCATCAACTTTGATACAAATCATCCTCTTAGCCTAAAAGTCAATGTTTTGCATAAACTTTGATGTAGAACAACAACTTTTAGAAGAAAAAAACAACCATTGGAGGTTTTTTTCCCTAATTTTGAAATATTTTTAGATTTTTTATGAGAAACTTTTTATTTATATCTCCAACAAATCTTTACAAAATCATTTAATATAGTAGAAGATGATGGCCAATAAAATCTCAAAAAATAGAAAAAATCTTATAACTCATAGAGAATAAAGAAAAAATATGTATTGGATCAGGTGACATAGGTTTGAGGGTAAGGATCAAAAAAGACACATGGTCGCAATCTTTGACTACAAATTTGGGAGGAAGTCATTAAAAAAATACACTTCTTCATGTATCCATGTAGCCTTTATACAATAAATAATATTGATGCATAGTAGATGCCAAAACTTCATGATAGCATAAGAGCTAGATGAGGCAACCCGTGATGACCTACAATCCATTAGTTTTGATTCAGACATCCAAGACTCCATTGATTAGGATGACCATGAGTCAATTGATTTGCCAACCCTGAATTTTGTTCAACAATTCAATTTTAAAGCTGAAGAACTACAAGTAAATACGCATGCTGGTATCGTCTATGTTAGGGAGGGGGATGCATGTGAGCCTAGACTCTACCATGCCTATGTGTAGTAGTATGCTCTCCAGCGCATAGGAACCTTGAAGCTACCATCATCGTGAAATCTCCAAGCTTCTCTCTTTCACACCAAGTTTCTATCTACCACCATTCAAGAAGCCCCAATCTCATTTGTTTCCTCTCTGCACACAAAGACAATGTCGTCAGTGAAGATTGCATCTCTCAGCATCCTTTGCATGTTCTCTAAATAAATGTAACCACAGAGTTTATTCCTACAGTACCCTTAGACATACCACATCTTAGAATCCTTTGCATGTCCTCTAAATAATTGCAAAAATAGCTCATTTCTTCACTACCCTTAATAAGCATACCATTGCCTAAGTTCATAATAATGGACAAAGCTATCTAGATCAAACATCAAGATATGCATACTATGAATTTTTGTCACCACCACATATCTATATATGATGTACGCTACAATTTTTTCCCACCATCATAATATTGAATAACAAGCATCTCCTTCATTAAAAAATGCCTACCTGGGTCAAAATTTATACCCATAGGTTATATGATTTGTCGCCCCCCAAAATTATCCTGTCGAAAAAAAAATCAATTTTCTACTCTTTTAACATACTTAGGTTAACTCAGAGCCTCCATAGTTGCCATCTTCTACATATATATAAATAGAAGTCTACATTTCCACACCTATAAGCTGACCTTTTTAAACCCTTAGCATTGGTTGTATATCACGCCCACTACCTACTTATAAATAATAGATCAAATAATTATGTCATGCAAACCGTCAAGGTAAGCATATACTCGAGGCTTTGCTATTTGAGTCTAGAAATAGACTCAAGGATGTTTGTAGGATTTTTCATAAATTATGGAGCTTATAATGTTATGTATTCTAATATTTTTTGAGCACTTATCAAATAATGTGCATATTTATGCAATGGTAGAATTTGTTCCAAAAGAAGGTCCATTTAAAAAAAGTGCCTTTCATTCATTAAATTTATAAAATAAATTTTTATTTGAAAAAGGTTGATATTTCTTTAAGTTGTGTGGACTCCTATTCCATTTGTAAGTCAAGTTTATTTTTATGTCACAACCATCTTAAAAAATAAAAAAACATATGTATCTTATAATCTTCTCCCCTTCTATTTTTAACCTAGCCTCCCCCTTAAATTTGATTTTTATCTTTAAAAAAAAGGGGGAAAAAAGAAAGAGAAGAACCATTTTATTCTTACCTTCCTTCCCCCTTTCCACTTTAGCCTTTGTAACTAAGTTATCCCTTTTTACTAACCCTTGCTAGCTTTTTATATATATTCAAAACCCCCTCTCTTTTTATTCTTGTTTTTTTTAAAATGAGTGAGAGAGAGAGAGAGAGAGAAAGGAAGAAAGGTATATTAATGTGGTCCTTGACCGTAGCCTTTAGGGCTTCCATTTATGCTTGGAGTTCTCTTATCATTAGGGCAACCTCTTGCATTTCCTATTGTTGCATCTGGGTCTAAAGGCATCCATTTTTGCTTGGAGTTCTCTTATCATTAGGGCAACCTTTGGCATTTCATGTTGTTCTCTTTCAACATCTGAATCACCTCCTCCTCGTGGTTCACCTATGCTGCCAATTCTTTAATCTTGTTGTTCTTGCCCTGTGTCTCCTTGGGGAGGCCTTCCAACTATTTTTCATGTTGGGTTCAAGACCCTGTCGATTACCTTCTTCTATTTTCCCGACACTTTCTTGCGTGTGGGAATAGGGAGGTGGAGGGGCAGCACAACCAGTAAGGACGTGCGTGTGGGAACAGGGAGGCGGAGGGGCAACGTGCGATGCATGAGAGTCAGCGGGGTAGAGTAGCGCAGCACAGTAAGCACATGCACAACAAGGGCGCAACAACCGAGCAGCGTTGAAGGGACACATGCCGTAACGCGTCAAGGGCCACTAGCGTGCAGCACAGAGAGAGAGAGAGAGAGAGAGTGTGTATATATTTCCTTCGCCTTTTGTATGTGTAGCCCTACCGGTTGTCCTTCGCCTTCTGCTTGTGTAGCCCTACTTGCTATCCTTCGCTATGTCTACAGCACCGGGCACTTGTCACCATCGTTGTAGCGTTGGTCGCCCTTCTCTTGTCTGCTGCTTTTGTATCGTCGATTACCTTGCCTACTTCCGTTAGTCGCTATTTTTGCAGCCCTGATACGTGCCATTTGTCGCGTACTCCCTCTCATAATCTTCCATTTATCATCTTTTTAGGTGCAACTCTGTGTGTGTGAGAGAGAGAGACTGTATGTACTACTTTTGCTGCCCCTGCATTTGTTTATTATCTCCTACTCCTACTCGCTACCATCTTTTCTTTTTGCTTTGTATTTACTCGTGTCTCTTAATTTTGCCTATCTTTGTAATACCTTCTTCTCTCAAATGGCTTCTCCTACTAAGGTTTACAAATTCATAGATCCCTCTAGTGAATCCAAGAGAAGAAACACATGACCAGACTCTTTACGTTCTTCGTTGCTTCAATCCTTATCTTCAGCATTTTTGTTGAAGAAAGTTTTACTGAGATCAAGAGAGCTTGGGATGAACCTATCCTCGAGTTTTGTTTGTGGGTTCTTGGTCAAGTATTACTAGACCCTGTCACGGATGAAACTCGCGTAGAGAGTTGTGATCCTTTTTTCCTTGGAAAGATGCTTGTAGCTATTGATATGCTGAGCAACGGCTTAAAGCCATGTTTGGAGGATACTTTGCTAAGGGTTGCTACTTTGCTGCTCGAGGCTTTTATGAGGTTCTACTTACTGATCCGCAGCATAAACAAATTGTTTTGGAAAAGTCACCACTTTTTTGGGCAGTAGATGGTGCATGTATACCCATGGTTACCTATAAAGGATTATCAAAGCTTCATCAAACACAGATGCCCTGTGTTGGTTGAAGTTGTTGAGCTTCCTGTTTATATGGACCCTGCTTTACCTTTTCCGGTAGAACCATTGGGCAAAGTCGTTTGCCCTCCCAAGTCTTGTGAGTGGCTTTGGATATTGACCTACCTTGACTTCAGATACATGAAGCTTTTTTCAAGCTCAAATGGGGGAATTTTGTTGGCTCCTATTTTTCTTATAGAAATGGCCTCGGAATGTCCTTTGGTTCTTTGCAGCCACCTCGGTAGCAGCAATGCCACCTTTAGAGGTTGTCCCTATTGTACCTGTACAACAACAAAAAGGGAAAAATGTAGTGTAGCCCCCAAATGTTACATTGGATAAGCGAAAAGTAAAAATTGGCTGGCAAGCCCTCTTGTTTTACAAAAGGGAAAGAAAAGGAAAAATAGGAGCCCAATGCATGGCAAACACCCAAGAAAACTTTCTCTCTTAGACAAAGACATGTACTATCTCGTAATTGGACTGAAGGAACCTCCACAATGGGGCAGAAGTTTGGCATGCCTGATATCTCGGGTGATGTTACAGGTGTGGGTAGAATAGGGCTGTAGTTATGAGGGATGACCCCTTGTTTCCACACATTGTGTCAAACCCCGATGTGCATGTTGGCTCTAGCAATCTTTTACATACAAATAATGTTCACGGTGATATACTTCAACCTTATTTGGCATATAATGATCTCAATGGGTAGCAGATGGATTTTTGTGCATGATTACTAATTAACTGTATGAATTTGCGAGTGACGAGTGTTTATGCCTTGCAAACTTCAGCATCAGGGTTACACTGTGGTGATCTCTTCAAACATATCCATGGTTGTCTAATGCTTTTATTTACAGGGGATTTTAACAATTCACTTGCCTATGCCGATAATTCGTCTCGTTTCTCTCATATGATGTGCTTTGAGAAACAAATGTGGGATCAAACCCTCACTCTTTTGGATGCGTCCGATCTCTTGACACATCTCATGCCTCAATAGTTGGGCTTTACTTTTCATCATAATGCACTTACAGACTATTGGGCTCATCTGGACAGATAGTATCTTCTCTATGCTGCCCAATATAATGCATATACATGAAAAATTTTGATTGATCATACACTAAGGCTTTTTGATCATGGGCCTGTATAAGGGTATGTCCATTTATGACCATGCTCTACATGACAAAAGATTGTTGATGCTAAATAACAGTTATCTATCTCATGATTCTTTATACAGATGGTACATGTTTCTATCCATCCTCTTACACTCCACATGAGAGAGGGTTTGGATTTTTCTTAGTTTAGTTTTGTGATGCACATGCAAGTTGTCATTCAGGATTACGGTAGATGGCATATGGGGTAAACCAGGTTGTAGGTGGCTTAGGAAAAATCAGCCCTACAAGAATACACTGAAGTCTTAATTAAATTACTACCCAAAAAATACATTTGTGAAGGTTTAATGGATTGGTGTCTCATCTCTCTGATGCCTATGGTGTACAAGCTTTGTCAGTAAGATGATTGTGAATGGAATCAAAGGTACATTGCATGCTGGTCTTCATCCAAATCAATATGGTTTTGTCCCAAGAAGGCAAATTATGGACAATATAGCCAATGCTTATATTGGAATAGAATATTCCAAAAACACGCACCAGGATATCCTCATTATATAGGTGGACATAGTGAAAGTCTTTGATGCAATTCAATGGGATTTTATAGCATAGGTAATGGATAGAATGGGATTTTATAGCATAGGTAATGGATAGAATGGGATTTGGATGCAAAATGAAAAATGTTATTTACTAGTTTTACAACAAAATGCATTTTGGGAGGTAAAATTTCAGCCCCTTAGAAGTTAGGAAAATCTATACAAGATTTGGCCACTGGTCACCAGCAATTCCGGCCGTGAACATCACTTCCAACCATAACAGGCAACCAAAATAGCAGTTCCGACCATCGCAACCATAAATTGGCGGTCGAAACAGGCAAAACGGCCATGGCCAGTTGTTCTGGTCATGACCAGTAGCTCTGGCCGCGGCCAAAAGAGGCAAAACGTACGTGAACTCCAATTTCGGCCACGGCCGTAAATTGGCGGCCGAAACAGGAGAAACGACCGTGACCAGCAGTTTCGATTGCGATCGTAATCAGCAGAGGCGACCAAAACGTGAGATCCGGCCGTGAACTCCAGTTTCGGCCGCGGTCGCAACGCGAGAGCTTTTTCAACAAGAAAGAGAGCTACGAGGGAAATTTTTTGTTGAAAAAAAAATTTGAAAAGAAAAAGGGCCCATGCCATGCCGTGCAGTACCTTACCTTATTCTGATTGTGAACTGTAACTATGACATTCTATATATAGGCTTGAGGCTTGGGGGGGAGGGAGCTCTATGGGATAAAGGCAAAAATCCTTTTCCTCTCTTTTCAATTGTCACAATCCCCACTCCTCTACATAGAACACTACTATTTTAAGGACTACGGGCACCTCGATTGGCCAAACGACTTGCTGTAAAGTGCACCTAAACATACTGAGCGAGATGCTCACTTCGCTATCACACGTCTTAATACATTTTTTGGAAAAGAAATTGTCATATTGTCTTATAAATCTATCTCACCAATTGTATTGAGTGTGCAAGTGATTGGAGCACGAGAGTGCGAGAGTGCAATCATGTTGTGTGCTTGGAGCAAAGCATATTGGAGTTGAAGAACACACTATCGACCTTGCAAGTAAGAATCTGTACTTCACATTGTGTTCATGTACTTAAGGTCTCGTTTAGAAATTAGATCAAGCAATAGAAGTCAGCGAGACACAGAGAGTAGAGTATCCACCGAGGAGAGTGTTCACCAATTTGGTGGATTAGACACCGTACTTGAATCTGTAGTAGAATCCTTGGATACCTCATCCGAAATGGCTTCACACAGCACTAACTCGTTCGTAGAAAATGCCGTAGAATTCGGACCTAGTGGTGCTGAGTCTTCTCTCCAGGGATCTAGGGCTTTCAAGATGTCGCTTACGTATCTGTATAGCAATGTGCAAGGAGCAAAAATTTATGGGGATCCGTTAGATAGACATTGTGTCAAGATAGAGGATAATCCGACTGAGTTTCAGCTAGAACCTTTGGTCAATTATCAAGGAGATCGATATATTGGTAGATATGGTGCTATGTATTTAGTCACCACCATAAAACCTAACGAGGTAGATAACTTGGGCAGGATGGCATCCAAGCAGCCTATGAATGAGAAAACACCAGATATGTACCAGGCTATGGAACCTCCCACCCCAATTAGTCAGCATTCAAAGTTTAACAACACGATAAATGTCAAATGTGCTAGGACTGATGATACCTCCATAGCGCTCTACTATATGGATGATCAAGAGGCTCATGTCAGAGTCTTCTATTGAGCCATATATCCTGATGAAATCACCCTGACAGATACCAAAATTTTGTACATGTATGCCGATGATTCGCCCATTCCAAATGTGACATTTCAAGATAGACACAAACAAAATTTTGAGGCTATACCATAGACCAAAGCAATGAAATATTCATATAACTATATCCCAGCTATTAAAGCATTACCAAAGGAAAAATCTCAAGCTACACAAGCTTCGCAAGATATGTATGGTAATCTGGACGAGAGATTTAGAGCCACAGAATCTAGAGGTGTAGCCACTACTAGATCACCCGCAGTTAGATTTGCTAATTCGACGGGAGTGCAGGCTATACCTCCGACCACAAGACCTATGGGTGGATCATAGCAGAGCAGACATACCCACCAAGCTTTGCCAAATGTTGTGCAACCTATGATGCCAAGCATGGGATATCCGGCTCAAGGGAGCACTTTCATGCAACCAATAATGCCAAATTATAGTGGTGGTTATCCGGTCATGCCAGGACTAATTCAACCACAACTTGTCGAGCATAATATGAACCCACAAGTAGTGGGGTATCTACCACCCTATGTGCACTATCCAATGCCACATTATCCTAGGGTGATTAGACCTTCGCAAGTGCAAAAATGGGTCAAAAAGAAATATAATGGCAATGGAGATCCCTATAACCATGTAGCCCTATTTATACAAGTAATTAGAGCTAAACAGGTTATGTATTTTCAAGTCCAATATGAGGGATTTGGCTTGACCTTAGAAGGCAAAGCCTTAACTTGGTTTAACACTTTGGATTGCAATAGATTCCAACCTATAGAGGACCTCACAAAGGAATTTGTTGAGGAATTTACCAAGAGTGGAATCAAACACAACACAGTTGGGATGATCCACAGCTTTAAACAGGCTGAGAAAGAAAGCGTGAAAGATGCAGCCAACAGGTTTAAGAAATATATCACTACATGTCCAGAAGCTGAGCTACCCACACAAGAACGCTTAGTATCCCTCTTTTTGGAAGGACTCCAAAATGCGCATATGAAGAAAGATGTTTACCTCAAAAGGTTTACTACAATAGAGAACTGTTGATCCAAAATGCGCATCTGAAGAAAGATGTTTACCTCAAATGGTTTACTACAATAGAGAGCTGCACAAAGGAAACTGTTGATCTGGTGGATAACTATGATATCTACAAGGAGGAGGAACCTTGTAAGAAATCTGGATCAATGAGCCAAAGCAATAAGAGTGAGGCTAGTGAAACCCAAGATACACCCCCTATGGATGCTGAGGCGCTAGCAAATTATCTGAAAAACCTAGGATTGTCTAGTAGAACTCAACAGACCCCGGTTCAGAGACAAGGAGTCCTCAGACCTCAGAGATGTGGCATGTGCGGAGGTGAGCATTCAATGTACCAATGTACGGCTTACCCCACGCAAAAAAATCCACCACCACCCCGTGTTAGCAAGTGGTGCTCAAACTGTATGTGTTATACAAATCATGAGGCAATAGATTGTTACTATCAACCAAGAAATCAAAATGTAAATCAGAATTATCCAAGGCCTGGAGTACAATTTCAATTGCCTCCACCACCTAGGTATCAATCCGGGCAAGTGCAAACTTTGCCAAGATTAGATAAAGCGCAACCGGTATCGGGTCAACAACCTCTGTTGCCCAATAACCAGCAAACAATGGTGAGATATGTACAACCTGCAGAGGAAAATGAGTTGGCCATAGTACCATCAACGCCGTACTATGAGGAAGATCTTGATTATGAAGAAGACCTTTCTCATGAAACATGGTCAACCACTCAAACTCAAACGCAGAACATGCAAGGTATTGGGTCCAAGCCGCAAGAGCAGTACACGATGGACCATCAAACCTTCATGTTTATAGCAAGCGAAGGTTTGCAAAACAATAGTCAAAGGGCTAGACCGCCTACACGTGGGTCGGCAACCAATCTGTTGCTTCAAGTGTCATGGTGACCATTGGGTTAGAGATTGTGCATTAAAGAATAACATGCCTCAAGGGGGTACTGTATCGATTATGGTACCAAACATCTGTTTACAGATTGCCCTAATCACCCTGAACTTAGAAATAAGATGTCGTTGAATATGATAGGGGTGATTCGATCTCCACAAACTTCGAAGAGTGAGCAAACGGTGCCTATCAATGTGATAATGAGGGCACAAGCTCAAAAGCAAGCGGAAGTAAAGGATACAACCGACGAGAAGCCTCGAGAGAATAGTAGTTAAACATCTAAAAGCCGATGTGGTTCTTGGAAATCTAGGCGTGCTAGTAGACGAAAAGCCAGCATTGAGAAAGAGAAAATTGCTACAGCAGTTGAGACAAATAGTTAGGCACCTAAAGTGCCCAAGACTCAATTGCCTGAACCAAACGTGCAGTAATCCAAGGACGAAACCGAAACATTAGGCGGATCAGTCTTAGTGGACAAGGTTTTTGAGCCATTAAATGCAATGCTCGAGGCCTTTGAAGCTCGATTGAAACCAGGCCAAACTCAAGAAGATAGATGGAGAGCATATCTTGAATCGACTCTCAAAAAGCAGAGGTTAGACATGTACACACAATTGATCAAAGCAGTCCAAGCTTGGATTGAGAAGACCTCTACTAACCCTCCATCTATAATACCCCAAACAGTACAACAACCAAGTATGCAAAAGGACTTGGTAGATGAGTTGGAACACTGAATGCAAGAGGAAGTACAAGCAAACATGCTTTCAAAGCAAACTCCTCTTCGTATAGAAAACTCTACGGATGACAACCCATCCATGGTACCTAAGGTACAAGATAGATGGCCTCACACATTGTGGAATGAGGTGAGACAAGCAAAGGACAAGAGTCAAATGCTCGAATCCGCTCCTTTTCACGAATTTGATGCGAGTCCACAGAGCTTTGAAATGGATCAAATATCCACCTATGGAGATATAGGGTCAGAAGACTACGAACCATCCAAGGATGATATGCTTGGAACCCTACCTTCATATTTGGGTGAATATGAGAATGCATCAATCATCCGAAAGCTCCCATCTCAATGGAGATCCACGCCATCGGCCACCACGGCACAAACAATGTGAAAGAGTTGCTAGAAACGCAAGTCAAATGCACTTTGCCGCCGCTAGAAGTCAAGCCAAATCATTGGAATGAGGTGGGTAATAGCCTCGAAAAGATGGGATTGGTAAATGACATCCAAGATCTTAAAAAAGAGTTGGATACACACGTTCATAAAGAGATCAAACCAGTTCCCATTAACAAGGTTGGTGAATAATGCGAGGGAGAAGATGGTAACACTCTTCTACCTGTCAAATATGGTAATGTTAAAACCATGGCCATATTAGATAGCGAAGCAAGTGTTGCCATAGCCACCAAGCAGATATGAATCAAGTGGGGAAAACATGCTTTGAGGAAAATGCAAATGAAGTTGCAGTTGGCAGACGGTTACATTGAAGGACCTCTAGGACTGCTCGAACGTGTAGTTGTCACTTCATGTGGCATTGAATACGAGCACACTTTTGCTGTGTGGTAGATTTCGGTGCAAGAAATCTGCTTATGATGTAATCCTTGGTAGACCTTTCATGCGACAACTTAAGTTGATCCAAGATTGGGGCTATGATTATATCTACCTACAGCAAGAGGGAGTAACCACGTGAATAAACACAAAGGATCTCTCCTATAGAGATGTAGCTAAGACACTAGTAGAAGATTTTGAGTCAGGGACTCAAGCTACATCAGACATCCCTTCATGGAAAACTGTTAAAGCACCTCTTTAAATGTGCAGAGCATCTGACCAGGGAAGTCTACATTTAGATGAATGTGTGTTTAATTGCCCACAATAGAGCATGAAGCGTACATGCCTGAGCCATTTCCAGAAGATGAGTTTGAACCTCTTGAATGGAGCCACATCCTAGCTACATTAGATGTCTGCACTTCAGAGGAAACACCCACAAAGTTTTGTGATGAGAATGGCTATGACATCATGCCTGTCATGATGATTAGTAGTAGGTACCTTCTAGAACCAACCGAGACACCTGCTTAAGAGATAGAAGAAGTAAGGACTCCAAGTTGTTCTATCCTTGATAGAATGCAAAGCAATGAACTTCCTGTTCTATGGATACGTGCTGAGGATGAAATCTCTATACGAGATGATAAAAGCACCGAAATAGACGAGGAGATCATTTGTGGAACATCAGGTCCTTCTTCAGACCTAAGCTTAGGTGACGATGAGAAAAGTGAGAAGTCTCAGCAGATGAGGCGGAAGAGAAAATAGAATTTGTGAAGAAGTGCTTACTCTCACACGAGATGGTGCAGAGTGATTTTTTGATTTTCCAAATCAAAAAGTTCCTCTTAAGCAGCGATATAAGCATAGAAACGAGTGTAATTCGCAAAAGAAGACCAAAAGGAGACGAAAGCTCCAGATTTTGAGGGAAAACCTCACTTCTTGATGTATGACTGCATCAAGGACAAGATCTCTGGAATCTTTAAGCCAAACAAAGAACCCTCTCAAACCAAATGCCAGAAAACAAGGTCCATTAAAGCCATACGAGAGGAGTTAAGTGAGAAATCTACATCACAGCAGATAGACACTCCAAAACTGTCATGTTTGGAGCATAACCAAAAGTATAAAGAGTTGAAGAAGACGCTTCAACATGATTGGAGCACAGAATTCAAGATGAGTGAAGAAGAACAACATGCAGATGGGATTAGTGTACCATCTCATTATAAGAAGTACACAGCCCAAGAACGAAAAAATTGTTCTTCAACAACCAATCCGATAGCAAATGGCTCCAAATCAATCATTTGAGGGTCCAAAATATGCAAAGAAGATCGATTTAGCAAATCCTGGAGAGGATCCCAAGCTAGCTTACATAGCAGATGATTTATCACCAGAAGAAGAAGCTAAGCTTGTTGCCACACTTAGGGATTATAGGGATGTCTTTCCTTGGTCATACAAAGACTTAAAAGGAGAAGATCCTGAAGTATGCCAGCATACCATTCCTATGAAGGCAGATGCCAAACCTAAACGCCAGCGTCCATACACCTACAATGATAACTTTGGATCCTCTTTATGCTTTGAGGATGATTGATGCCAACTCTCTAGCTACATCGTGATGTAGTAGCTACATCGCGATGTAGCAGCTACATTGCGATGTGGCTTACAATTGGCATTTTAGCAAGTGCTTCAATTGGTGAGGTTGCCTTTGTGCCTTGAGTGCCGTAATGTGCTTTGTTGTGTGAAATTTTGTGCCACAGGGACTCCACGGGCCTTTTTCCTTCGTAGCCTTCGCCGGCACTTCCTCGCCCCGTTTTTCTTGGGCCTTGCCCTTCCTGAGTGATGAGGGTTGATCATATTAAGCTAACCTTGAAGTTCATATGTCAGTGGTGCTCCTATGTGCGTGTAGGAGAAGGAGTCTGTCACTCGCTCTCTAGTGCTCTTCCTCGGGCTCGAATGCAAATGAGGGGCTCATTATAGCGTAGAACTCTATTAGCTCACCTCGAGCCCGGTTTGCTAAGTGAAATGATCATACCTACCTTTCCAAAGGGGCCTTTAGAAGCTCCATGGTTTGCTGATTATCCAATTTGGACACATGTACTCCATTTTTTGACCTTTTTATCTCGTCGACCTACCGAATTTAAGCATTTAAGCTTAAAAATTTGACCTGCTCCGATTGGAACCAATTTTTTTTTGCCTATACGTGATGACTCCTTGATGCAACGTTTGATATCCGTTGGGTTTTTTGGGCTTTTGGGAGGGCAAAAATAATTATTTGGGCAAAAAATAAGAAAATTACGTAAAAATTTTATAATTGGCCAAAATTTTGCTAAAAAAAGATACAAAAATAGTAAAATGCTAGGAGATTCTAGTACTTCTTCTTTTTGTGATTTTCTAAGGGTGGTTGGTCCTTGTTGAGCCAATAGTGGCCTAGAATTGGCTATTTTTTTAAGGTTTTCTATATATAGTACTTAACTTATGTACACAGGGTGACTCACACCTATGGGATTTTTTATATGGCTTGTATCCCCAATCTATAAGTTATTTAAGGGCATTAAAACTCAAATTTATGAGCAAGTGCTCAAAAATTGAGCATAAGGTCCGTTCAAAACGATGCCCTTAATATTTTGTGTTGTGCCTGGATTTAAGTTGCAACATTGCCTCCCCCCTTCCTTGTTTGAGTCCTCTGGACGAATACATGGTACTTGCTTGTGTATGTGCCTGGGAGAAACAAGTGTGCCTGTGCATGGCCTTGTAGGGTGGCCCTACGCATGATATCACAATAAATATGCAAAACCAACATGCTGTGCAAGAGGGATTTGAGCGAGGTGCTCAATGGCTTTTGCTGGAGATGTTATCTTTATGATTCAGTTGGTAGGTCTTGATTACCTGACATGGTGGTGCTTGAAGCCCTTTGGTTAGCTCCAACAAAAATTGATCATCAATCTTGGCATCTGTTGAGTTGGATTGGCTGGTGACTGCAAACGATGTCTGTTCGTGAGTATCCTGTGGGGATTTGCGATGCCATGTTTGTTTGGACTGATGGGTTGGAAGAAGTTTTGGAGTGATTAGTGATTGATCCTTCCCTCCTTTTGGCTTCTTTGGACCCATTTTTGCTTCCTAGGGCTGTTGGTGTGACGGCTTTTTGTCGGTTGGGTGGGGAACGGCACATCAGAGGTTCTAGGAACGGTTTTTGGGATCCAAATGGCTTTGTTCTTCCTTTGTGCCTCAATCACTTTCTTTGGTACCCAAACTTGTTTGAACTTGGGCTTGCTAACCAGAGTAGGTTCGGTGGGTTTTGATTTCTTGTTTGTGGTGATTGGTTTAGCTTGAGGGATCATGGACCTAGGCCTAGAGCTCTTTGGGATCCAAATGGTTTGGTTCGTTCTCTGAGCCTCCAACACCTTTTTTGGTACCCAAACTTGTTTGATCCTTGGCTTACTTAGATTAGTCGTGGCCGTAGTTTTTTAACCCTTCGGAACCCATACCTGTTTGGGTCGTGGTTTGATGTGTGGCTACGTTTTTACCAAGTTAGGTGCCCCTCTTTGCAGACCTTTTGCCAATACTGGTTCATCCTGTACGATCAAGATTTTCTTAGGCTCGATGTGACTGAATGGTCTGGCGATTGAGCACCAGCAGGTATTTTTAGGAGATAGTTCATCATGGGTGAATTATCCATTGGAGTGGAGTCCTCCTTGTTGGCTTGTGGGGTGTCCATAGAGGTGAGCTCTTGTACCATGGGTTGGGTGACATTGTCCTGGTCCTCTAACGTTTCCGCTTCTTCTGCTAAGGGGTTAATTTTGGCAAATAGGATGTACATTCTTGTGACTTGGGTCCCAAAGTACAACCTATCATGTGTCCAATCATTGAAGGCATTGTATTTGGGCGCTGCCACACCTGTCCCAAGACAAGATCCATTCCTTTGACATTTTGAGGCAAGGCATAGAACTTGTCTAATCAGTTTAGGCCGTTAATCACAACTGGAACACACACATAGCCTAGCGTGGTGGTTGTCTCAGAAGAAAATCCCACAAAGGTGAGTTCCTCCTTGACTAATACTGCCTCTTTGAGATGGCTGCTGTATACTGAAAAGCTCATGCAGTTTTTGTGGGCTCCTGAATCAATGAGGGCAAATTGTGGGGTAGTTGTTCGTTCCCAAGTGGATGCATATATATGGATCAAGTTCATCATCACTATTCTCTGACCGAAGTGCACTGCTCTCATGAGATGAATAGAGAGAAAACCTCTCTCTCCATCTTGGATTCCAACTCCTGTCATTTGTTGGGCCCTTGCATTGTGCACATGTGTTGTAGCCTTCGTCTCTTTTTCTTGGACTCCTCCAATGCCTCTTGGATTGTCCGTTCCTTTACTCTAGCCCTGTTCTTAGCTGCATGAACTCTTTCTAGCATTTCATGTGTTAGCGGCAATTGATATTTTTTTATGCGACATCCGCTCATCCAGTTAGGCATGACTTCGCCATCTAGACTAGCCAGTCAAACGACACCACTGCTAGATATCTCGTGCACTAGGAATGGTCCGACTCCCCTTTTTTTGAGTTTGAGAGCATGTTGTTTGAGGGTGTACACAAGCAGTTCATCCCTTGGCTTCAAGTTTTTGGATTTTACATGAGAATCATGGAACTGTTTTTGTCGGCATCTCTTAGCATACATGCCTGCTACGGCCTTTAATCGAACCTCTTCCAACTTTTCCAACTGCTCTAGGTGTTGAGAGAAGATGTTCCCATTCCACTTGATTTCTTTCGCAACTCTCAATGTAGGAACCAAGAATTCGATGGGTAAGATGGCATTCATACTATAGACCATGTTGTATGGCCTGGTACCAATAGCAGTTTTGTAAGCCACGGTGCTATAGGCCCATATAGCTGAATGCAATTTTAGGTCCCAATTCAAGCGGTTTGTATTCACTATCTTTGTGAGAATAGTACAAAGGATATTGTTTGTACTTTCAGCTTGCCCATTCGCTTGCGGGTGATATGTGGCCAACTTTCGGTGGATAACCATGAATTTGCTCAAGAGGTGCTCAATGACCTCGTTTATGAAGTGGGTCCCCCTATCACTGACAAGTTTGATTGGCAATCCGTATCTAGTGAAAACTTGCTCATAGAGGAATATAGCTATCGTACGCGCATCGTTCTTGGTGGTTTGCTGAGGCTTCTACCCATTTGGTCAAATAGTATGTTGCTACTATTATGTATTGGGCATGTGTCCTAGCAGCTGGTGGGTATATGGGTCCTACATAGTCTAGTCCCCACTTAACAAAGGCTCTAGCCCCCATCATAGGTCGTAGTGGCATATTATCTCGCCGCACTAGTGCCTTCGTTCTTTGGCACTCATTGCATCGTCTCACGTATTTATTTGCATCTTGGAACAGTATTGGGGCCACCATATCCCTGATTGAATAATGGTCTTAGCAGTGGTGGCTGCTGAAAAATGGCCTCCCACCGACTGTCCTAAATGTGCTTGCTCTAATAGCGGAACATATTCTGATTTCGCAGCACATAGCCGTAAGTTTGTATCCTTGCCTCTCTTGTAGAATTGATTTTCAAGTATGGTGTATTCTTTTGCTTCAATTGCAATAGACCTTTGTCGAGCCTTATTCGCATCCTTAGGAAAGGTGTGATTCGTTAAGTATTCTACGATATACGTGCTCCACTTGGGTGCTATAGCAACTTGGAATAGCATGGCGTTAGGAATGGGTGATTTGGCTTGGCAAACCTCGCATCATCCGTGGATGTAGAGGTGCACCTCGGCTTTCATGCTTGGCCAATATTGTTATGGCTACACTAATTAGTTAACTTCTTGGTTGCTTTAATAGGCAAAGTTGAGTTAACTTATTCATTTCTATATTATCTAAGCTAGACAAAGTGCTGGGTTGGAGTCTACAAAGAACCTTATACTTAACAACAAGGCTAACAACTTTACAAGACAAGAGAAAGAAAATAGCAATGCACGTGACACACAGAGAGGACCGGGATTCTCTTGGAGCCGATCCCCCCTCCAAAGGAATTTGTATTATAGAGCTTTCTTCCTTTTTACAATACAACTTTGCGATCCTTAATCCATTTGGGTAGCATGAAGATGTAAGCTTCATGTACCATGCAAGTAAGCAATATGCGCTTTAGTTACCCTCTGTCCCAAGACCTCAAACACCTTGAAAGATGGAGAAAGCTAGCAGGGAGCGAGGGAGATGAGTGTGAAGAAAAAGTACCTTTACAAGAAATGAGTATTTCCTATACACTTCTACTCTTTTAGCGTAGCATAATACCATAATATAGAGAGAGAGAAGAGCATAGCTTGGAGCATAAAGCTTGCATAGGATTTGCATTCCTTGTGCAAGAGGAAGTAGGCTTGTCCAGTGTCCACACATGAGCATTAGCTTGGTTTGAGTATATGAGGACCCTTTTTATACACATTTGATGCAAGCAAGGCCTCTACTACAACTTGAGTTTTGCCTTCCATCAGATTGTACCCCAAATCTTGCCCATGCACCCCCCTCGTGTGTGTGTGTGTGTGTGTGTGTGTGTGTGTGTGTGTGTAGCCTTGGGCCATGTGTCCCTTCTCTTACCTTCTGGGAGAAAAGTTGTTGCTTAAATGCTATTGGCCTAAAATGGTGGCTAGCCAATAGAAATGCACAAAGTGGGCTTGGCATGGTGGGCGTCTAGATGCCACATGTGCTTTGGGGCCTTGAGATGTGCCACATGTGTGTGTGGAAGCTCCGATTGTGCCACATGAGCAAACTCAAGTTTGCATGCTAGATTTGGAGTGGGCATGTGGCACACCACTTGCCCACTTGCGCAACCCTTCAACTTTCACTTTGGCTCAAGGCCAACCCCCCTTTGGACTTTTATCCGGACAACCTTCCGGCCTCAGTTAAAGGTCACCAGCACAGATTCATGTCCGGGCCCCTACATGCCCAAATAGGCTAGGCCTTTGCCCACCCATGGCACGTAGGACCCCTGGCCTTTCAGTCCTTGGCTATATATGAATTCTTTTAAGGGGCTTTTGGCAAGTCCTTTTGGAGGCTGAATGAAGCCTTTACTCTTAGGGTTTAGCCCTTGCTCATAACTTTTTTCCCCTTGGATCCCCTTACCTTAGGATCGGGATTATGAGTGCTAAATCCTAGCCCTGACTTGTACCCTTTGGCCCCCAATACATTGGGCCCAATAGGAGTGCAAAAGCCTTCACCCATCTCATAGGTGTACCCGACTCTGGGAACCCCCTATGAGTATGAAAGCTTCTTTAGGGTCTTCATTCCTTCTCATAGCCATCTCCATCTTTGCCCCCGTACCTTTGGGTTGGAGCTATGAGTGCTTAATTAATTCCCCCTTGTTCCTTTATTTTCCAATTTTTCATAAATGGCCAATTTATGAAGAAGAAATACTTTTAGGATATTATTGGAAATTAATTTTCATGATATTACCTCTCCCTTTAAGATCATAGTCATCCCCGACTATGATCTAAGAAAAAAAATAATTTTCATGACATTACCTCTCCCTTTAAGATCATAGTCATCCCCGACTATGGCCTAAGAAAGATAAAGCATGCTTAGTCCTTTGATCTCTTTGGATAGAGGATCCCTTTTTACCCGTTGACATCCTTCCACAATGGGGTGACTAATCCCATTTGGTGCTAGGAATCCTAAGCTGCCACCACAAGCGTGTCATCCTTTGCCCTTAGACCTTCCAAGTAGCTTGCCAAGTTCTACTTGGTGCTTGGGAGTCAAAGATGCCGCAAGCATGTCTCATACATGCATGCACTTTTGAACTTAAACTTTTGAACACAAGAAATCTTAGAGTCAACAAAGACAAAATTCTCTTTTTGCTTAAACCTTTTTACAAACCTGTTCCTACCTTTGGACATAAATCGTCGCGTAAGAATTTACAAGGTTTGGGTATTTTTTGAGCTGGATGTCTTGCATCCACCTAGCATCTTCAAAAGGATAATTCTTAAACTTGATAAGATACCGTCGGATAATCTTACCACTTCTTAAAATTTTATCTTCATGCCTCAAGATGCTTTTAGGTTGCAAGATTTATTCTTGGCCTTCAAACTCAGGAGGCTCTTCAATGACAGGCTCTTTTGGTGGATCACCCTTAAATGGTTTAAGTAGGCTTACATGAAAACCGTTGTGTATCTTCCTGGTAACTTTAACTTGTAAGCCGTCTCATTGATTTTCTTTTCTACTTGGAATGGGCCATAGTACCTTTTTGCAAGCTTGGCATAGTACTTCTGGTGGCGCGTTGGCATCCTTGCTTACCCTTTCCCCTCGATGAATAACGCAAGCGGGCTTTAGGGAACTTAAGCAGTACCCAATCTCCCTCCTTGAAGGCTAAGGCTCTTTTATGCTTGTCAGCACAGCAGCCTTTTGCTTTTGCTGAGATATAGCTATAGCCTCCTTAATCTTTGCAAAATATTCTTGGAGGTTGCGGCTATATTCAGCAGCAAATACATGCCCACTTTGTTTTACTACTAGGGAGCTTGGGCCTTCCTTCGATTATTTCAAAGGGTGCCTTGCCTGTTGAGGTATATGCAGTATTATTGTATGCATACTCAAGCAAGGGCAAATACTTCTCCCATTGATCTCTTTGATCAACTTCTGTTACATAGGCTTTTAGTAGATCAAGAATAGTTGAATTTTAAATCTCACTTTGGCCATCTGTTTGAGAATAATAGGCCGAAGAGAGATTCAACTTTGTACCCAAGTTCTCAAAGAGACCCTTCCAAAATATGCTTGTCATTCTAGGATCTCTATCAGATACAATTGACATTGGTAAGCCATGATACTTAAAGACTTGTGAAATAAAGAGGGTAGCCATATGATGTGCTTTGATAGTCTTTTTGACCGGTATGAAGTGTGCTTGCTTACTAAACCGATCAACTATCATCCATATACCTATATTTCCATGGGCAAAACTCGGCAATCCAAAGATGAAATCCATGGATATGCTCTCCCACAGGGATAATTAGGTATAGGGAGTGACTGGAGCAAGCCAAGTTACTTCCCCCTATCATACTTAGTCTTTTGACATACAATGCATTTGGCGATATAGTCTTGTATGTCTGCCTTCATTGTTGGCCAATAGAAATACATCTCTACCCCTTTAAGGGTAGGCTGAATCCCTCTATGTCCCGCATAAGGAGAAGAATGGGCTTCATACATTACTTTTTCATGCAAGTTACGCATAACGCATAACCTATTGCCATAGAGAAGATAGCCATCTTGTACAGTTAATGGCTCCTCTTTCTTCCCTAATGCAACGGCCGACATAATGTCCTTGAAATGTGGATCAATAGCATACTCATCTATCATGAGAGATAGATTGTTTTGTGAGTTGCTATTGAGACAGCATTCACCTTTGGCCTACGTGAAAGAGCATTGGCCACTTGGTTATGCTTACCAAGAATGTGGGCTATGTGAAAGTTAAATTACGATAAAAAGTTAGTCCAATGCATTTGCTTATTACTCAATTTAGTTTGCGTCATAAAGTACTATAAACTTTGGTGATCCGTATGCAAAATAAATGGAGTGCCTAGGAGATAATGTTTCCAAGTATCTAAGGCATCTAAAATAGCTAATAGCTCTTTTTCACAGATGCCTAGATTCTTTTCTTGGTCTTTTAATCTCCTACTCTCATATCCCTTGACATGCCCTTCTTGAAGCAATACAGCTCCAAGGCATTGTCCACATGCATCATAATGAACCTCAAAAGGCTTTGAGAGGTCAGGTAATATGAGCAAAAGGCTTTGAGAGGTCAGGTAATATGAGCACGAGTTGAGAGATAAGCTTTTCCTTTAACTTTTCAAAAGAAGCTTGTTCTTTAGCGGTCCATATAATTTTTATGTTCTTTTTTGTTAGGTCATGTAATGGACCAGCTAGAGCTTAGAATTTTTCTATGAAGCGTCTATAATAGGCACACATGCCTATAAAGCTTCTAAGTTCATGTAGATTCTTAGGTATAGGCCAATCCTTTACGACTTCTAACTTATCAAGGTCCATGTTAGACACCATCTTTAGAGACAATATGGCCTAAGTAATGAATCTCTTTTAACAAAAATTCACTCTTTTTTTTATTTATGAAAAGTTTATTCTCTCTCAATACTTGAAATATTACCTTGAGATGCGCTTTGTGTTCCTCAAGGGTCTTCGAGTAGACAATGATGTCATCGAAGAAGACTCCCGTAAACCTTTGATGGGGCCTAAATAACTTCTCCATTAGCCAATTGAAGGTAGCTGGTGTATCAATAATGCCAAAAGGCATTACTACATATTCATAGAGGCCAAATGTAGTGCAGAAGGCCATCTTATGAATATCTTCTGGCACAATCCTTATTTGATGATTACCACTTTTGAGATCTTTCTACTAAAGTAGGTAGATCCTTGTAACTTGTCAAATAGATCCTCTATTCTTGGAACAGGGAATCTATTCTTTATGGTTATCTTATTCAAGGCTCTATAGTCCAAACACATAATATAGGTACCATCTTTCTTTTGTACCAATAGTACAGGTGAGCAAAATGGAGAAGAGCTAGTTTTGACAATTCCATTTTCAACTAGCTCATTCACCTGCCTCATAATCTCCTCTTGTTCAGCTTGTGAAACTCTATAAGGAGGTTTATTAGGCGGTGAACTTCCAGGCACCAAGTCTATCGCATGATCATCTTCTCCTCTTTTTGGAGGAGGTAACTCCATAGGAAGATCTTGCGTAAAGACACCTCAAAACTCATTTAGGAAACTAGATAACTCTAGCTCCTCTTTACTTTCACTTTTAGCTACATTAGGAACACACTCACTCTCTTTAGGCTCTCTTACAAAAACCATGTAACAGGAAAGAGACTTCTTTATTACTTTTCCAAAAGCTTGGGTTTTTACAAGAGGTATAGTGCTACCACCACTATTAAGATCCAAAACCATTTCTTTTCCCCTATAGGTGAAGTGTACCTTCCTTTGGGGAAACTTTATAGTGGCAGCTAGGCGGTAAAACCAAGGTGCCCCTATGATAACATCCTCACGCTTTAGAGGAGAAATGAAGAAGTCCTCCTTGTCAACATAGTTCTGTACAACATGAAGCCGTAGCTTTCCTATGAGAGGAGTAACCAGTACTTCCTCTCCTTTGAAAGCTCCGTCGGCCTTCATCACGTTTACCATCTCAAAGTCATGGATGCCCATCTCTTGTTGGCAAGCTTGGTGGTGGAGATGTTGTGGGTGGAGCCATGGTCAAAAAGTATTAGAGCATCATGCTTCCTTATCTTTCCCCATGCATAGGAAAGAGGTGAGCCTTTGCATTGGTCCCCCGCTTCTAGAGCTTCAACGGTTGCTGCTCTTGGAGGACCAGTGTGTTCCCCCCTTTTGGGACAAGCCCGAGAAACATGCCCTGGTTCGCCACACTTAAAACATTTGTTCTCCTTTCAGTAGCACTCCATCTCCGCTTGGGAAAGTCGAGACTTCCCGAGGTAACCTTTTTCCTTAGCCTTGGGCTTTGCTTGGTTTTGAGCCTTGGAAGTGTTAGGCTCTTTGGTTTCCACCACTTTTGAGCCTTTCTTGCCTCCTCCTTGTTGGAAATTGATCTTGGAGGCTACCATCGTGTGGTGGATAATGGCAGTAATTGACCTGGGCCACTGTGAGTTGATGTACTCACTCATCTCCTCGGGGAGGCTGGCACAAAATTGTTGCTTTTGCGCTGCAAAATCTATCCTTTTATAGTAGACAGTGGCTTTGAGATATAAGTCCCAAAACTTGTCTATATACTTGTGGATAGATTCGTGGTGGGAATTCATCTTCAAGCTCCGCCATTTGGTGAGAACTTTATCCTTGGCATCGCTTGGGAGGAATTACTTCATGATAGCAACCCTCATTGACCTCCATGTCTTTGGTGCTTCCCCTCGGGCATGTTGACTGGCCCACCATTGTCTAGCTGACTTTTGTAGATGCATGGCTACGTGTCGGAGCTTGGAGGACTCTGAAAAATCCTCATCCCCCAAAGGCCGCATCGAATTGTTGTATGAAAGCCAACAATTCTCCCCCAAAGGCCGCATCGAATTGTTGTATGAAAGCCAACACCTTGTCAATGGTCCCGAAAGTTCCATCATAGGTGAGCAAGGTGACACTCTTCCCCCCTTCTTTGCACTTTCGTAACTTGCGGGACTGCTTCCATGACGGATGGCTCCTTCTTTTGCCTCTTCCCCTCCATCTCCTTGGTGGAGCGTCCCTCCATTCATCTTGGGAAGATGGCTGGGATGAAGAGGATGACAATGAGGAAGGAGAAGAAGGTGATGAGTGTCTTCTCCTCTTTCTCCTCCTTTTGTGACCTTCTCCCTTCTTGGAGCCAGCATTAGGAGTAGGGCTAGGCAATCTCCTCCTTTTGGGAGGGCTAGAACTCCTCTTTTCTCACCTCCTCCTTGGTGCCCTGTTGCTATCAGAGGTATGAGAAGCTTCATCCTCATCCCTCTCCTTGGATAGCTTGTTGGGTCTTAGCACTTCTCCTTCCATGGCTAAAGGGTTTCCTCTTTTTGAGGTCTCACCACTAGGAGATCTCGTAGGAGCCCTTTCTTCATGGTCCGTGGAAAGGAGACCATGTGCTTGCATTTGATGTTGGACTTCGGCTTGCAATGAAGGATTGTTCATAGCTTGTTGAAGCCATGTCACTAGATAGTTGTTGACAACCAACATCCATCATTAGTTACATCATCATTGTTGAGGTCTATATTTTCAATGCTAATCCTACTCTCTTGCTTGTTCTCAGCCATGTTTGCTAGGGTTCTTTGCTTTTAGACTCCCACAGTTTCTTATTTTCTAGCTTAGAAATATCTATACCTAGGTTTAGAGCTTAGCTAATTGTTGCAAAAGATAAAGAGGTGGGCTTAACAGCGCCAATTGGCAAGGGATAGCTCCTACCAAGCTTTCTACTAGCTCAATAATGGTTAAGCCATTTGTTAGCCGATCGCCGCCGCGAGACGGACGTCTATAGAATAGCGGTCTCAAGCCAACAAAATATCAAACTCGAGGACGTAGCTAACCCGACTAGGGCAAGGAGGTTTTCCTACGCTTGTCAAACGTAGTAGAGGAACACCTAATCACAACCTATCTATGAAGCGGGAAGAGGGAAATCTAGCTAAGCTACCCGCGAGCCCGATCTATGCACACATGCATCTGTAGACACTTAAACCAACTTTAAACCATGCATAATCACAAGACAATATATCTAAATGATTAAGAACATGTAAAGCGGACTAATGACATGATTAAGAGACTGAATTAGCAAGATTAGCTCACCGATGAACCGTCAAAAAACCATGCATGCTTAGTATCTATGTGAAGAGCTCGACGAGGGGAACGATCTTACCTACTTCATTCGCAAATCCGTGCACCCGTTTGCACGTAGAGATCACCCGAAGCTTGCCGATGGACCACTCTCACACACGCTTCTCTCAAAACTTGATTTTAGATTAGGTTACGTCCCCCTTACACATTGTACATTTTCACTTAAGTACTCCGACCATGTCCGGTCGCCCAAATGGTCCGTGCACTAGGATGTTTACAAATTGGAAGCCAATCGGCCCCGTTTACATAAAATGATTAAATCCTACGCTTTTCGGCTCGGAGTCATTCACGTAATTCTCGTAGTAATTTAAAAAATTAGTCCACGCGGGTGGTCCGGCGGCTCGCCATAGCTTTGTCTTCGACCACTGTTTCTTCATATCTTCTCCATGCTTTGCTCACTTACTGCTTCTTACCACTTTTTTGCCATTCCGCATTAAAATCTGCTTTGACTCGGGGGCCTAAGTTTGACTTTTTGACTTTGACTTGACTTTTCCTCAAACATTCCCCCCACCTAGTCTGCGCACGTCCTCGGGCGCACGTGAAAGATTGCATGATGGTGTGGCAAGATTTGATTGTTGAAGCTCTGTTGGTGGAGCTAGTTGCACTCAGAAGATGGGCTTTCGCCTGTTGAAGACAGTTAGAATTAAGAGTACATGCAATTACATGGATGCAATCATATGTATGATTTGGGAAGTTGGAAAATTCTCAAAATAAATTTCTTGTTGGACCACTTTGATCTTCGCTTGTATTCTTGGCAAGTCTTACTAATGGATTCTTCTCTTCTGGCTATATTTTTGAGCCAATTTGCTTTTGTGGAGCCTCGTTGAGGCTTGAAGCTTTTGATTAAGCTTGCTAAAATCACGACATGAGTCCACTGGTGAATTGGTGAGTGGAAATTCTAATGAGAATCTTCCAACTAACCTATATCAAGGCAATGATGCAACACATGCAATTGACATTCAAACCTAATTCTACTGGTTAGCTGGACCCATGGTATACCCTTGTTGAGGTTGTCCATTATACAAATGTTGACCTGTTGGATTTGTTCTAGCTACACACAAAGCCGTTTGTTTTCGGTTTTCCCTGTGTTAGCCTGAGCTTTAGCCTTAAGTGTGAAAGATGGTTCTTACAGTATAGAGCTTTCCATTTTGTACCTCAATTGAGCAGTGAGGTCAAGAAAATTAGGGTAACCTGTTTTGGGAATTGGCCTCTGGACCTGTACCTGTTAAGCCTGTAGCCTGTTGTATTACCACAACAGTTCCGATGTAGCTGAAGTACTTTTGACTTATGACTTGTACCTGGGGATGTAGATTTGAAAAGCATTGAGAGTACAAGTGAGGAGGGACATCATCTTTGCTCACTTTTCAAGTTGAGGTTTTATTGAGAAAATAAAAAGTAAAAGATAAAAAGAAAAGCATCTAGTGGAAAAGGAAGTGACATGGGTTTTATATGTGTCGAGGGAAAAAACCTCTTAGTGAGGGAAAAAGTGCCCTGACTGTTGTAAGGTCACATCCCGATTATTAATGATTATATACACACACCAATGGGGTTCGAATTTGTTCATTTCCCTAGTCTGCTTGATTATTCTATGGGCATTAAAAGTTAAAACACATGGAGAAAGTTCTCCAAAAATGGAAAAAGTCCCACCCAAATGATGCCCGTAATAGATATAGAATTGGGTCCGCATTTAGAATGCCTCCCCCCCACCTAGAGTGACTCCAAGTGGATTTGTGCATGTGCATGGGATTGAACAATAAGTGTCTATGCACGGCCCTGTAATGTGACCCTATTTCATGCAACACAGAAGTATGCATGGGTAATAGTATGCTGTGCAAGAAAAAAGGACTTGAACGATTAGCTCAAGGGCTTTTGATGGCAAGGCTTGCCAACCTATATCAAAGAATCAGTTCCAAGAACTAAACCTTTTAGAATGCCCGTAATAGATATAGAATTGGGTCCGCATTTAGAATGCCTCCCCCCCACCTAGAGTGACTCCAAGTGGATTTGTGCATGTGCATGGGATTGAACAATAAGTGTCTATGCACGGCCCTGTAATGTGACCCTATTTCATGCAACACAGAAGTATGCATGGGTAATAGTATGCTGTGCAAGAAAAAAGGACTTGAACGATTAGCTCAAGGGCTTTTGATGGCAAGGCTTGCCAACCTATATCAAAGAATCAGTTCCAAGAACTAAACCTTTTAGAAATTTAGCCCATTCTTTGAAGGTTTGTGGTGGCGATGTTGATGTTGAGACATTATTTGACGTTGATGCTCCTGATGATATGGCCATTGTTGTTGTAGCCGAGATGTTTGTTGAAACCTCCTGTTGACCTGTAGTTAAAGTGGGCATTGAAGCTTGTGTTGGAGGCTTGAGGATGGTCATGGGTGGACTTGGATCACAATTGATGGTTTCCAACTCCTCCTCATCATCATCAGTAGATGCACCCATAGCCAATAGTAGAGCTTCTTCGATTTCCTTTTGCTCCATTATTTCCTCCAGAATATATTTTCTTGAGATTAGACGACTGTAGTCCAAGTGATTGGCTTCCCGTGGCATAAGAGGTAAAGGCATAGAATGTGGGAAAATCACTTGGGGTTCTGGTGGAGACAATGATTGAGATGTTTGTGATGATGAAGCTTTTGGTTTCCATACAAGCTTTTGCTCTTGTTGTTTTCTTGTGGCTCGTTTTGACAAAAGCTTGATGGTGGCTGTGGATTTTGGTTGCCATACCCACCTAGTTGTAGACTTTGGTTTGGGTTGGGTTGGTGGCTCCTTGTTGAGAGGCGTCGCCTGCTTCCACACCCATTGGAATGTTGTCTTTGGATTGATTCGTGGTATTTGAAGATCTTTGGCAATTGATTTGGGTTTCCACACCCACATGGATGTTACTTCTGGCTTGGGAGCTCTATGTGGAGTCCTCATTCTTGTCTGTGATTTCGGAGTGGATAATGGATGTGGTGTAACATTGGATTTAGGAACCCATATCCATTAGTGCCCATGTTGAGCTTGCAATAGGATTGTGGGAATCCAAATATTTTTGGTTGGATTCTTCTTCTGCTTCCTCCTTTTTTATCCTTTTGAACGCTGTGTGGATTTTGCGAAGCTTTGTGATCCGTGGTGGTGTGACCTATGAACCTGTTTTGGCTTTTTGTTGGTCCTATAGGGTTGGTGATAATGTGGCAAGGGTTTGGGTATCCAAATTTGCTTAGGATTACCTTTGAGTTGAGCCTTTGGAATCCAAACTAGATGTTTAATGACCTGCTCTGTCCCTATCAAAACAAATTTTCAACCTGAGAATTTTTCAGGTGCATCGCGATGTAGCTCTCAGGTGCATCGCGATGTAGCTCTTAGGTGGTGCATCACGATGTAGCTCTCAGGTGCATCGCGATGTAGCTCAAGTGATGCATCGCGATGTAGCTCTTTTGGTGCATCACGATGTAGCTCAACTAGTGCATCGCGATGTAGCTCTTAGGTGGTGCATCGCGATGTAGTACTCAAGTGGTGCATCGCGATGTAGCTCTTTTTGTGCATCGCAATGTAGCTCAAGTGGTGAATCCCGATGTAGCTCTCAAGTGGTGCATCGCGATGTAGCTCGCCATGTAGTAGACAGGTGCGAAAAATGAAAATTCTCAGAATTGAAAACTGTTCATACCCTAGATGCAGCTTGTCATTCCAAGCATACTCATGCAAAAATTTCTCAATTTTGAGCTTGTTTGAGCATCCAAAACTCAATTGGCGTAAATGGTACCTTTTTCGCGCGCCAACATATTTTCTTGTCATTTCTTCGCACGGAAGGGATTTTGACCGAACCAGGATTTCAACCTTACTTATCCTACTCCTATCTACGCTAGCGAAGTGAAAAAACTAAAAACAAATCACTCTAACTATCGTAAATCCGCAATGCAAAATGGCTAGTTTTCTCTCCGAGAAAACCTCCATCGAAAACATGTAAGATGCGGACAAGCTCAAAACCTCAAGCCTAACTCGCACACATGCATCTATCCTAACACTCCAAGGCTATGGGTGAGCTCTCCCAACTCCCCGTAGCCTTTCGGAAACCCGAGGATCCCACACCCCGTGATCCGCCTCCTCTTCAAGAGGGAACTTTAGATGAGATTTTCATCAAGGAAATGGACATAGATTAGTGTCCTCAACCTAGTTTAGGCAACTGATCCCCGACAACGATCCCCGACAACGGCACCAAATGTTAGCGGATCGCCGCCGCGACAGACGTCTATAGAATAGCGGTCTTAAGCCAACAAAATATCGAACTCGAGGACGTAGCTAACCCGACTAGGGCACGAAGGCTTTCCTACGCTTTTCAGATGTAGAAGAGGAACACCTAATCACAACCTATCTATGAAGCGGGAAGAGGGAAATCTAGCTAAGCTACCCGCGAGCCCGATCTATGCACACATGCATCCGTAGACACTTAAACCAACTTTAAACCATGCATAATCACAAGACAACATATCTAAATGATTAAGAACATGTAAAGTGGACTAATGACGTGATTAAGAGACTTAATTAGCGAGATTAGCTCGCCAATGAACCGTCACAAAACCATGCATGCTTAGTATCTACGCGAAGAGCTCGACGAGGACTTCATTCGCAAATCCGTGCACCCGTTTGCGCGTAGAGATCACCTGAAGCTCGCCGATGGACCACTCTCACACACGCTTCTCTCAAAACTTGATTTTAGATTAGGTTATGTCCCCCTTACACATTGTACATTTTCACTTAAGTACTCTGACCATGTCCGACCGCCCAAATGGTCCGGCTCAAGCCTATGCACTAGGATGTTTACAAATTGGAAGCCAATCGGCCCCATTTACATAAAATGATTAAATCCTAGGCTTTTCTAATTAAATGTCGGCTCGGAGTCATTCACGTAATTCCCGCAGTAATTTAAAAAATTAGTCCACGCGGGTGGTCCGACTCGCCATAGCTTTGGCTTCGACCACTGTTTCTTCATATCTTCTCCACGCTTTGCTCACTTACTGCTTCTTACCACTTTTTGCCATTTCGCATTAAAATCTACTTTGACTCGGGGTAAGTCTATAGCTCGGCGGTGTGCACCATACCCCACCAGAGGTGGGCTCGACAACGTACTTAATAAGTCCCACACTCCTTAACTATCCCATGCAACTAGTACTTTATCCCTAAGTATAGATGCTTAGGACCCCCCTTTCCTTAAGAAAGAAAAGAGAAACCTATAGCTCTGATACCAAATGTTATGGCTATGCTAATTAGTTAACTTTCTTGATTGTTTTAATAGGCAAAGTTGAGTTAACTTGTTCATTTCTATATTATCTAAGCTAAACAAAGTGTTGGTTTGGAGTCTACAAAGAACCTTATACTTAACAACAAGGCTAACAACTTTACAAGACAAGAGAAAGAAAATAGCAATGCATGTGACACACAGAGAGGACCGGGATTCTCTTGGAGCCGGTCCCCCCTCCAAAGGAATTTGTATTATAGAGCTTTCTTTCGAAAGCCTTTTTACAATACAACTTTGCAATCCTTAATCCATTTGGGTAGCGTGAAGATGTAAGCTTCATGTACCATCATGCAAGCAAGCAATATGCGCTTCAGTTACCATCGGTCCCAAGACCTCAAACACCTTGAAAGGTGGAGAGAGCTAGCAGAGGGAGCGAGGGAGATGAGTGTGAAGAAGAAGTACCTTTACAAGAAATGAGTATTTCCTATACACTTCTACTCTTTTAGCTTAGCATAATACCATAGTATAGAGAGAGAGAGAGAGAGAGAGAGAGAGAGAGAGAGAAGAGCATAGCTTGGAGCATGAAGCTTGCATAGGATTTGCGTTCCTTGTGCAAGATGAAGTAGGCTTGTCCACACATGAGCATTAGCTTGGTTTGAGTATATGAGGGCCCTTTTTATACACATTTGATGCAAGCAAGGCCACTACTACAACTCGAGTTTGGCCTTCCATCTGATTGGACCCCAAATCTTTCCCATGCACCCCCTCATGTGTGTGTAGCCTTGGGCCATGTGTCCCTTCTCTTACCTTCTACGAGAAAATGTGTTGCTTAAATGCTATTGTTTTAAAATGGTGGCTAGACAATAGAAATGCACAAGTGGGCTTGGCATGGTGGGATTCTAGATGCCACATGTGCTTTGGGGCCTTGAGATATGCCACGTGTGTGTGGAAGCTCCAATTGTGCCACATGAGCAAACTTGAGTTTGCATGCTAGATTTGGAGTGGGCATGTGGCACACCACTTGCCCACTTGCTCAACCCTTTAACTTTCACTTTGGCTCAAGGCCAACCCCCCCTTTGGACTTTTATCCGAACAACCTTTCGGCCTCAGTTAAAGGTCATCGTGGCAGGGATTCATATCTCGAAACGTTTTCCCATGGGTTCCCAGGGTGGAGGTGCTTAAAATGCATGAAAAACAAAACTTGCTATTTTTGGCCGAAAATCCGTAGGGCCCCTACTTGCCCAAATAGGCTAGCCTTTGCCCGCCCATGGCACGTAGGACCCCTGGCCTTTCAGTCCTTGGCCAATATTGAAGGGTCTTTCGCAAGTCCTTTTGGAGGCTGAATGAAGCCTTTACCCTTAGGGTTTAGCCCTTGCTCATAACTTTTTTCCCCTTGGATCCCCTTACCTTTGGACCGGGATTATGAGTGCTAAATCCTAGCCTTGACTCGTAGCCTTTGGCCCCCAATACTTTGGGCCAAATAGGAGTGCAAAAGCCTTCACCCATTCGACCTGTGTTGCAAGGTTTATTTACCAAGTACAGTAGAGCTTGATGGTCTACTCTTGGCCACAAAGAGATAATAAAAAAGATTAAGGTTTAGGGTTCACATAAAAACATCTCACCACTCTATCCCCTAGTTGAGAGTGTATGCAAAGCGCATGCTAACAATCAAGGAAGAATCAAGTACACAAGGGTACATATGATATTGACAAATTGCTTATACTTTTGAGCTATGGACTTGTATCTAAACATCAAACAAGTGTATCATGGAAAAGCCAATGCAAGCAACTTATCGGTTAAATATCAAGCATTCAATACTCCATTATGGGGCATGGTTATTTTCAATTTTCTACACCAAATTAAATATTGGCCATGTTGGCTAAGACCTTCCCAAACTGCATTTGTGTGCCCATATTTTGGAGCTCTAGAGACTGCTTGTGCACTTTGCAAGTTGGTAAGATTGTGGTTGCGTTGCATGTCATGATGAAGGGTTATATAAAACAAGTGCATTGGGGGGAAAAGATCCCTATCAAACAAAGATCAAGAGACCAAAAGACCTCAATGTGGAATTGAAGATGCATGTAAAAGTGTGTTAAGAGTATGAGATGGAGAAAAGAAAAGAAGAAAAGTAACCAAAGTTTGAATAAAAGAAAGATGTGAAAAAAGCAGAGAACAAGTGGGCAAAAGATTGAAAAGAAGAACCAAAACGTCAAAAAACGTTTGAAAGGGGAGTCTCATATTTTGCTAAGTTTAATATTTGAGTTAATCAAAAACATCAAAGAAGAACCAAAGCATCAAAAACGTATAAAAGGACTCTCAAACCTTGTTACGTTTAATACTTGCATCAATCAAGTTGGCAGTATAATTTTTAAGCTATGGTGTTGCAACTCTCTCTCTCTCTCTTCTCTAATTCTTAACAATTCATCATAATGTAAGAAATAAAAAACACTACTTTGTGTGTGACATGCTTTACATGCTTGATCGAATATTTGTGTGTGACATGCTTCACATGCTTGATCAAATATATTAGGCATTATCGTCTTAATAGTCCTTGAATGGATATCAAGTTAATGTATTTGTTAATGAAATAATACCTTGCAATGTTTGCAGCAAGCAAGAGTGTCCTCCACATGAAGCAAGAATTTCTAGGAGCTGAAGTAATTTGTTTTTTAACATATGACTTAGGTAACGCAAAATCATCCGCAAACAAGAACAAGTAAATTGCTCAAACTACAATACGTCTACCCTGGATACAAGCCAGTAAAGTGTATCTCATGTTAGAGCTGATTGGCAATCCAAGGCACTCGTTTCAAACACGGATAGGGGGGATTAAGGAAACAACACATGAAGTTTTTAGACATTTTCAGACACAAGAAAGGAGCTCTTTTCACTATAGAGCTCAACATCTACTCGAAAGGGAGCACATGCCTAGCTGGGTGTGGTTGGGACCCCGGGCCGGTACTCCCCGGCCCCAACCGCACCCAGCTAGGCATGCACTCCCTGCTCATGATATTGTAGTAGTCTGTATTGTACTTGCACAAGAAAATTAAATAGTTCAATAACTCCATATTTTACAAACCTCTTTCCTTCACCCTGGGAGCACGAGTTTGAAGGTTGAACCCCAATTAGTGGTGTCCATGAAATATAAAGCCAGAGTTTTGTTATTTACGATGTATAAAATCTGAAAGATGGTTTTCCAGGGCTATGGCGGCTACACCCTCTGGCTCAAAAAGATGGAAGCAATGGCGCTCCCCCTCAGACTTGAACAGCTCCACATCCTTATTCCCAGCCCTCTTCAGAGCCTCGTAGTACTCCATCCCGCCTTCGTAGCACACATCGCGGTCAGCTACCGCCACCAGCACCACCGGTAGCTCTACCTCAGCCAGATTGGGAGACTCCGGGCTAAATGGGTTCCAATAAGGGTGCCCGCGTTCGTCAGCTCCTACCACCACAAAGAAGTTTTAAGCACATAATTCTCATTATCATACCCACATGGCAGACTAAGACAACATCATGAGGTGCTGCGAGTGGGGCCACCCGAGGGACTGGCCCTCCCTCGTCCCCCACTGCATCAACCTAGGTATAAGTGTCCCTCGCAAAAGTCATGGCTCATGATGTTGAACAATATAGAGAAAAGCAATAAAGAGCTCCCTTTTCACATGGGAATGTATCAAAAACTTTCTGTCTATATGTACGTACATACGTACGTACGTGTATGCACATACGTATATACATGCATACGTACACACACACACACACACACAAGAACTTATAGACAAAACTCCCGCTATGTTCCTACATTGCCTATAATTGCCACTATAATTCCTACATTGCAAGGGAGGGACTGTATGACTACTAAAACACGAAGTTTTAGACAAATTCTCATTATAATTCCCACATTGCACATGACCACAACATCATGAGCTGTTGCGAGGGAGGTAGCTAGGTGCGGTTGGAGGCCAGCACTCCCCCACCCCTCGACCACACCTAGCTAGGCATGAGCTCCTGCCCGAGCAGCAGCTCATGATGTTGGGACAAGGAAGTGTTGGCGTTGGCGTGGAGTGAGTGCACCTGCCTCCAATCGCATCTAGCTAGGCAATGTGGTCTCTTTCGAGCAGGAGGCTGGAGCTCATGATGTTGACCATTATAAGGAAAATTGATAGGAAAAGAGCTTTTTCACAATATGGAAAAATCATAAAGGGGGAAAAGCAATAAAGAGCTCCTTTTTCACATGGGAATGTATCAAAAACTTTCCTGTCTATATGTACGTACATACGTACGTACGTGTATGCACATACGTATACACACACACACACACACACAAGAACTTATAGACAAAACTCCCACTATGTTCCTACATTGCCTATAATTGCCACTATAATTCCTACATTGCAAGGGAGGGACTGTATGACTACTAAAACACGAAGTTTTAGACAAATTCTCATTATCATAAAGGGGGAAAGGACATCTATTCTCCCTTTAAGTCCGACATCATGGGCTGCTAAAGGGGGAGAGGACCTGCAATATATACCTAGCTAGGTGCACAAAAAGTCTTAGACAAATTCTCAATAATTGTTCTTTCATTACAGACTAGAGTCTAGGACAACATAATGAGCTGTTGCTTGGGAGGGAGCACATGCCAACCGCACCTAGTTTTGACATGTGCTCCCTCCCGAGCGGCTGCTCATGATGTTGAATCCTGTCGTGAGAAAACATGGGGAAAAGGGCTGCTTTCTCGTATCGAAAAATGTCTAAAACTTCTTGTGGACGCAGTGATGAGGCAAGGGAGTGTCGGCCCGGGGTGGGGCTCCGTATCCAACCGCATCAAGTATGAGGGTCCCTCCCGAGTAGGATGTTGGGACTCTGTAAGGGGAAAAGCCATGGGATAAATAGCTCCTATGTCAGTATGTTATCTGTGTTATACCTGGTGGCAGCGACAGACGTATGAATCCTTCCACCTGTTCTGAGCTAAGGGTGTCCATGAACGTCGGCTTCATGGTGGGTACCTCTTTGAAGAAACCCACATGCACAAGCATGAGCCCTCTGATTTCGATGGGCTTCCAATCCTTCTTGCTCTGTGCGCGCTGTACTGCCACAAAATGAGTGATGGTTGCTCCCGCACTCTCCCCGGCTATGAAGCACCTCGAAAAATCAGCACGCAACAGCCAATCGTGGCGGGTGTCGGTGCCGCCGCTTTGTCCATCTGTGGCGTGTGCACCTGCCTGAGCATGCAGCCATTCCAGAGCCGAGTAAGCATCGTCGTAGGCGGCCGGGAGGCGATGCTCGGGGGCGAGTCGATAATTGGCAGAGATCCATATGGCGTTGGATTTGAGGGCCATTCGGCTACAGAAGCTATGGAAAGGGGCATCCGCAGGGCTACCCAGGCACATGCCGCCGCCATGGAAGTGAAGGACGAGGGGGAAGAGAGAGCCCGGGGGGCTGGAAGAGATGGAGTGGGGGAGGAAGATGCGAGCCCAAGTGTGATCAGAGGGAGGGTCACGGAAGTGGGCGTCGAGGGAGGCGACGCCATGGACGAAATCTTGAGAGGCAGGGATGGAAGGTATCGAGGTGGAGGCGATGCGCGTGACAGAGCCATCGCTGTGAAGGCGAAGCATGCCAGGGATTTCGTCCACGACACTTATAAGGGGATCGTCCGAGGAGGAAGAATGTGTTGCCGCCATAGAACGCAGAGCTTGGGGACTAAAATTGCTGTTAAGCCATCGACAAGATCTGGCTATGGAGCTCATGTGCCTGTCAAAACTTAATAACATGGATCTGTGCATATATATTACCTCGCACCCCCTATAGAGATATTCCAAGGCCTCTTTTTTTTTTTGGCTATACCACAAAGTTCCCATTTTACTTTGTACGCTTTCTTAACTGGCCCATAGAAAGTTCCTACAAATTGCTAGGCTTGAGAGCCTCTACTGCCATTTATATCTTGAATACTGACATTGGTTGGTTGAGACCGCCAACATTCTCATCCGGGATGGTTTTCTTCCTATATTTCCAGACTTGTTCTCTGTGCAGTGCAGATGTATTAGAGATCATCTCAGTGGGATTGAATAGTTGCTCAAAGTGGGATCTAGCATATTCCAAGTGGGATCTAGCATATTCCAAGTTATCCATGTCGTTGTGTATGAGTAGGAACGTGTTTTGGAAGAGGGGTGCTTATTCTCTGATTGTTTTCTTTTGTAGAGATTTGAACATGGGTTTGGTTGGCCTATTAGCATTGCTTGCCCACCATTCTTTGAAGAAGAGGGAGGTGTGTTTCAAAGCGAGTTCCTCTTCCATTCTGATTTGAGCTCTAAGGGTAGCTATAAGGTTGTGGTTGTGCTCGCTAGGGAAGGAGGTCTCCAGTTTGATAAGTTCCTCGTAAATTTGGTCCTTCCTCTTTTTCCTTATGTCAACTACTTGCTTTCTGGCTTTGATCAAGAGTTTTTGGGAGGAATGCATAGCAATAGACCATGCTTTAGAATGGTATTTGGCCGAATCGAATGCATTCTGCCATATTTGACCTAGCTCTTCTTGAACCATAGGAAGATTGAAGAGGAAGGATCTGTATAGAACCAGTGATTCCTAAAATTGTTGGCCTTAGCATCTATGGTCAGCTAGTGTAAATAGGTTTAGCTTTGATTCTGGAGAAGCTATTGGAGTGTGTAGTATCCATGTAGCACCTATTCAGTCTAGCTTTCCTACCAACTAACTATACCTTGGCTATAGTTTTGCTAGGTAAACTCAGCTTGAGTGCCGAGATCCCATAACTAGACATGAGCTTTAAGGGAGCACCATTTTTGTTTTTTAGCTCCGAAAAGTATCTAACCTTTCCTAAGGAACCTATCCTCAAGATGAAGCTTCTACCATATTGAAGTCACCTAGAAGAATACAAGGTCCTGAGATTGAGATGAGCTCCTTCCACAAAGTTTTTTTTTCAGCTGTAGAGCCTCCTGCATAAAGTAAAATTAAGCCACAGTTGATGGGGGTTGGCCACAAATTGTCAAAAAAAAAAAAGCCCAGTTCAGCCCACGAAGCGACCAGGACATTTTGACCAAGTCAAAATGTCGTTGGTCGCTTTGTGGTGGTGAACTGGGCTTTTTTTTTGACAATTTAGGAACACACTGCTTGCTTTTCGATCCCTCCTCCTCTTGGCTTTGCTTTTCTTTCTCTCGCTTCGATATTATTTTGTGAGCTCATTTCTTACTCTCTTTTGCCATTTCTTCCATCTCCTCTTCTGTAAACTCCCTCTTAATGCCTTCCACGACGGCAAGCATTCTTGCCCACCTCTCCTATGCAAGATTGGTGGCTTCAGCAAATAGTAGATCAAGAGTCTCTTGTGTGTAGCTGCTTCCTTTGAGCGCTTCGTACGACTTTTTGAAGCGCTCTTCACGCTCTTCATCTATTTCTACCGTAGATTACTTGTCTTTTCTTTTGTCTTCCTCTGTAGCTTGTTTCTCTATGACGGCTTGTAAATCTGGATTGGGACGAGGGAATGGCTTTCTCGGTGTTGCAAGGAGGGGATTTAGAGAAGTGAAAATGTCATTCTAGTTGAGGGTCTCAACACCTTGGTTGCTGGAATTTGGATCTGAGGTGCCAAGATGATCCATTGAGAGAGAAAGGGGAGAGATCTCAAAGAAGCAAACGTTATAAATGACTTTCAAACCTTGAAGTGCACTTTTATAATATGTTTAACTTTTTTTAATAATAAACATACGTAAAAAACTTACTGATGCGCAAATTATTGGATGTTAGCATTTTGTCTGCGCTCCCTCACAACTCTTATGATTTTTCACCTTAGAGATGTGTTACCACGGCCCTTTTGCTCACGCATCTCAGTGAGAGATCGATAAAACCAGTTCAACATTTCATGAAATGCATTGTTGCGAACTTAGTAAACTACCTCCCCTCGCTAGATCCTATCGAAGAGGAGATCCCCAACTACCTATCGGACACAAGCTCAAGTATGGCTTCATAAGGAGTAGACCCCATAACATCCAGCATCATGGCGAGTGCGGCTAGAAAGGGGACGGAGCTTAGCTACCGTATGACCTTAGTGCTCAAATACGAAAATCAGTATGGAGCCAGCATCTACGAGGATCCCATGAGGAGGATGTGTGTAAGAGTGGAAGATGCCTCTACTGAAATAGAGATGGAACCGCAGGTGAATTATCAGGAGGATAGGTATTTCAACAGAAATGGTACTATGTACCTAGTCACCGAAACCCCTGATAGAGTTGATAAATTCAGACAACCCGTAGAGGTGAAGCCTCGAGGGAAGGATGTAGAGAGAACCCCTACTTTGGAAGGGAACTACACCCTCGAAAGGACTTGGAAGGCTGTACACCATCCCACGGACGATATTGGGTTCTATTACCATCAAGATCCCAAGCAAAAATTTATCTATCACTACTTTGTAGTAAGAAGTTCGAGGATAGGAACGGTCACATCTGAGAAGACCCTCTATGGTTATTCGGACCAAACAACCCTGTTGAAATTTGAGCATAATGATGAGCTATGGTGGATCAAACACTAGAATCAACATGATTAATAAAGTGATTAGTAAATGATTAAGACGTAATTAGTGAATAATTAGCAAATAGATTAATGTAGGCATGGATACTCAAAAACCAACAAATTCTCATTAGGGCTATGCCTCAATTTATAGAGTTTACATCAAGCATCAAATCCCATTGATTTCTCCATGATTCACTCCCAGAATATCTCCACCTTTTGCGTGATTCTCTCCACCTCTTCTCTTTTCCCTGAATATCTCCCAGAATAACTCCACACTCCTAAATTCTCTCATGCTACCCTTTATTCTCTCCCAGTAGATTCTTCTCACCTTTTCACAGGTTCTTTCACAATTACATCTCCTCTTTTACAGCCTCTATCCAAGAGTTTGTTCCCACACACACCCTATTCACTTGTATTTTCAACACCTCCCCTCAAGTGAATACTCCTAGTACACCTAGACCCTATTCCAAGTTTGCCTCCCCTTACTTGATAGCCCGCGACTAGTGTCTATTCCTCCCCTCAAGTTATCTTAGCACACCTGGATCCTGTATCAAGTTTCTCTCTTACTTGACAGTCCGCGACCAGTGCCTCAAGTCCCTAAACTCCATAGTCCTTGACACTCTCTCTCTCTATGTGTCCAAGGCTACTATAAGTGCCCGCGACCTTGACTAAAGTGCTCACACATACATCTACCACGTGGCCTACATCATCGGTGGCTCAGAGGTGGTTTTACTTTGTTGGGGCAGGTTACATTGTGTTGTGGGGTCTCTCTCTCTCTTTCTCTCTCAGAGATTTTCACATGGCTCCTCACTCTTTGGAGCCTCACATCTTCTCTTCTCTTCAGTCTTCTTCTCGTTGGCAGCATCTCTCCACGCGTCCGTCTCTTCTTTCAGTCTTCTTGGGGTAGCTTCTCTTCTTGTGGCAGCTTCTCTTCTCGTGTCCATGTCTTCCTTCAGCTTTTCTTCTTGGTGTGGATCCTCTTCTTGGGAAGAGATATTCTTCTTCTTTCATGGCTGGGGCCATGAGCTCGTCCGTCAGGTCATTTTGCTCCATGTGAGCAACATGTTTCAATGTTTTGCTGACAGTTCCTTTGGGCTTTTTATGTTTATCTTGTATCATTATGCAATGCAAACCCAAATTTATGCGGGAGGTCTTACCTCTTGCCTTATTCTGGACAAGGGCAGTGTCTGTTCCCATTTTTACACTGATGCAATGTGCCCAATACATAATGCGTATAGCATTCATTCTAATGCACATTCCCAAATGCAACTCTGGCTGTGAATAATCTTAATTTTGAGTGAGATTTACAAGCATTAACCAAGGGTTAAATGCAAAATGATGATTTTCACAAATTTATCAGCACAATTTTACCAGAAATTACATTAAATTAAGGGTAACCAATTTGTACGGGATGGTTGGAGTATCAAACCAACTCCGATGAGCAATCTAAAGTTATAGGGATCTGTATCAGATACCTAATGGTTAATTTGAACCCTCAATTGCACCAAAATATAGTGATTAGCACTGATTAATCACTGATTAGCAAATTAATGCTCTATTTTGTGTGCAAAAAACAGAGTATGCGGGGAGTCCAGATCTGGTGCCTTCCACTGCAAATGAGCTCAAATGCTTTCAAAGGCATCAATAGCAATGAGTCTAGTAGAGGATTAAGCCAAGAAACACAAGATTTGACCAAATAATGAAAGCTTAATCTCTGTTTTACCAAAGTCACCTGCAGATTTGATGAAGAGCTTTGATCTCAATGTAGACTTGATGAAATTGAATTCTGTCTTCACCAGCTTGTAGAGCATGCTTGGATTACCCTTGGGCTAGGAGGAATTGAAGCAATTTGATTTGAGCAAGGAGAAATCTGCAGTTTACTCAGAAAAAAATGCGCTGACTTCATCGTCGATTTCTCCTTCGTTTCTACGCGGTTTGCTGCGCCGTTTTGCTGAGCATGAAGCCAAGGATGTTAGCTACCATAGTCTAGAAGCTTATGCCCTAATTCTATGTGTGCAAGGTGCTAGAGATCCTCCACTGGCTGGGGGTGAAGGGGAGAAGTGAAAACTCACTAAAAATTTGATTTTTTACTAATTATCTACTAATCCTAATTAATTAACTAATGGGCTCATAAACCTAATTGATTCTAGGCATGGCTATGATACCATGTTGAAATTTGAGCATAATGATGAGCTATGGTGGATCAAACACTAGAATCAACATGATTAATAAAGTGATTAGTAAATGATTAAGACGTAATTAGTGAATAATTAGCAAATAGATTAATGTAGGCATGGATACTCAAAAACCAGCAAATTCTCATTAGGGCTATGCCTCAATTTATAGAGTTTACATCAAGCATCAAATCCCATTGATTTCTCCATGATTCACTCCCAGAATATCTCCACCTATTGCCTGATTCTCTCCACCTCTTCTCTTTTCCCTGAATATCTCCCAGAATAACTCCACACTCCTAAATTCTCTCATGCTACCCTTTATTCTCTCCCAGTAGATTCTTCTCACTTTTTCACAGGTTCTTTCACAATTACATCTCCTCTTTTATAGCCTCTATCCAAGAGCTTGTTCCCACTTGTATTTTCAACAAACCCTGCATCAGACTACGGACTTGATCATAGACGAGTATCAAAATCATTTTGAACTCCTACTGATGTTCGATCAGCTCAATTCACTTACGATGGAGATTCTATGTTAAACCACATACACAACAGAGATGGGCCAAAGCCTTCACGAACGGAGGGAGCGCATGCAACCTTACAAGAGGAGAGAGCTAACAAGAGCGTTAGCCTAATAGACGAACTAATGGAAGGAATCGGTTCGTATGTTTCGACACCTACTCCTAAGGTAGTGCCGGAACAGGACTTCCAGTTGGTTCCAAGCTTAGCGGTGGCTATGGGGTCAACATAGGACCAAGAGAGCCACAACAATTCGCGCGAGCAGCCATTACTGCTCAAGCCATGCTGGCATCGAAGTGGACCGCAAGGCCACAAGAGCCACTGATTGATTTGAGCCCATTCCCAGCCAAATCATCAGAATATGCTAGAAGAGTGAGACCGTCTCAAGTCCAGAAGTGGGTCAAGAAGACGTACAATGGGAAGGGGAATCCACATGATCATATCGCCCTCTTTAGACAAGTTCTAAGAGCGGAACAAGTGGTGGATTTCCACATGCAATACGAAGGATTCGGGTTGACCTTAGAGGATAAGGCTTTAGATTTGGTTCCATACCTTGACCCCGGAAAACTTTGCCAGCATCGACGATATGGTAAAGGAGTTCATAGCTGAATTCTCCCAAAGGGGAATCAAGCATGACAAGGTGGTAAGAATCTACAGTTTCAAGCAGCAACAACAGAAGGAAACTGTTAGAGATGCAGCCAGTCGTTTTAAGCAGTACATCACGAGATGCCCGGTTTCCGAAGTTCCAACACAAATGAGACTAGTCTCTTTATTTGTGGAGGGACTGACCAATGCGACCCTGCGAAAGGATGTCTACATGAAGAGGTGTACCACCTTGGACAGTAGCATCAAGGAGGCGATAGATCTAGAAGATAACTGCGAGATCTATGGCTTTGACAAGGCTGAGATAGGCCACAAGGATGACAATACGAGCGTCAAAGCGAAGAGTGAGAGTGTTCCGAAGGAGAACCAAACTGCAAATGCAGAAGCAATTGCAAAGGTTTTAATGCAGAAGATGAACCAGTCCTTCAAGATAGCTCCGCCAGTTCAGAGACTCCCACCCATGAGACCATATAGATGTACGATATGCGGTGGTGAGCACCCGAACTCACAATGCCCACATTTGCCAAAGCAAACCAATGCTTACCCTTCGAATAACAAATGGTGTGGCATTGAGAGGAAGTACACAAATCATGAGACACATGAGTGTTACTACCGGCCTAGGAATAACGCCAAGGGCAGGTAGGAGTGTCTCAACCACCACCACCAAGGTACGCTACTGGACAAGCAAATGCACTTCCAGGAGCTGAGAAGCCACAACCGGTATTGGGGCAACAGCCTCCATTACCAGGAGAAGCCAATGCAGTGGTGAGATACCTGTATCCCACAGAGGATGTAGAGGGGATTATGGTTCCGAGTGCGCCATACGCTGACCTAGCAGAACCACAATCCTACGAGGACTACTTTTCGGAGTATGGTTTACCTTCTAGAGGCATGATTGAGCCTCAACTACCCATGGCTAATATCCACCAAGGGGCCGATGACCATTTCACAATGGATCATAAGACCTTAATGTTCATAGCCAACAATGGGATGAGAGCCAATCCATGGCCAAGGCAAAATCCAGCAGGACCCATTGGTCCGTGCTACAAATGTCAAGGTAACCATTACATGCGAGACTGTCCTGAGAACAGAGTTCAAACGATTAATGGGTATTGCCCTGAGTGTGGGTATAAGCACTTCATTCCAGATTGCCCGAATCACCCTAACCGAAAGGGAAAGGCTGTGGTTAATCTGATAGAAGTAGTGCAAGGACCTACCACCTCGGAGAGCGACACCATAGTGCCTATGAGGGTTGTGACCAGAGCTCAAAAGAGGAATGAGGAGCAGCCAACCGCTCATGAACTAGAGGCAGAGAAAAGCGAGAAGACAAAGGGCAAAAAGTCCAAACGTAGCTCATGGAAGGCCTACAGAGAAAGACGCCAAGAGCGAAAAAGGCTTCTGAAGGAGCAAAAGAAGGCTCAAAAAGGAGAAAGAGGAGCCTAAGGAGGAGGAGCAAAAACCTCTCCAAGAAGATCAAGATAGCTTGATGAGGTCAAGGATCCCAAGAGAAGCAGGATCGGTGTTAGCGGATAAGCGCTTTGAGACCTTAGATACTCAAATTGAATCCTTTGAGGCTCGATTGACGCTAGGAGAATCCCTGGAGGAGCGTAGGAAGGCCTACCCTGATCCGACCATAGAAGCCCAAAGGTTTGAGATGTGCCGAAAGCTGATAGAAACGGCCCAAGCCTTAATGGAGACAGTACCCCCATGCCCACAAGCCAATGATCAAGACCAAGAGCAACAGATCGAGAGAACCGAGGCCGTTATGCCGACGCTAGAACCTATGAGTATCGATGCCAAGAGACCCATGGAACCCGATGTCAATGGAGACCACGCCGTAAGCAGTTCTTTGACTCCCACGTCAAATCTAAGAACTTGCAACTGGGGGACACAGTACTTGTGTACACCCTCAAACAGCATGCACTGAAGCTTAAAAAGAGAGGACTAGGTCCCTTCCTAGTGCGTGAAATCTCCAATAGTGGTGCAGTCCGACTGGCAAGTCTGGATGGCGAAATCATGCCAAACTGGATGAGCGGATGTCGGATAAAGAAATATCATTTACCACTAACCAAAGAAATGCTTGATAAGATACATGCAGCCAAGCATAGGGCAAAAGTGAAGGAGCAGAAGATCTTGGAAGCCCAAGAGGAATCCAAGCTAAAAAAGAGATGGCCAAGACAGGTGTGTACAACACAGGGGCCTACCAAACGCCAGGAACTCGAAGTTAAAATGGAAAGGGAAGTCTTTTCCCTCTTCACAAGCAACGTAACGGGATCAGAGGATAGCGATGATGAGCTGGACCCCTACATTTGTGTCCACTTGGGAGCCAACAACCACCCGCAGTTTGCTCTCATTGATTCAGGAGCACATAAGAACTGCATGAGTCATGCAGTTTTTACACGATTCAAAGATGCAGAGCTAATCAAAGAGGAACTCACCTTTGGGGGGTTCTCTTCCGAGACCACCACGACACTGGGATATGTGAATATACCGGTGGTCATCAATCGTTTAAACTGCTATGACAAGTTCTATGTCCTACCACAAAACGTGGAAGGTGTGGATCTTGTCTTGGGACAGGTATGGCAGAGAAAGTACAGAGCATATCACGACAGGTTGTATTTTGGCACACAAATGACAATGATGTACATTCAGTTCGCCAAAACCAACCCGTTGGCCAAGGAGGAAGAACCACTAACAAAGCATGAAGCAATTGGCCACCAAATGCTCAAAGAGTCCACCTCAATGGACACCAAGCCAACCAAAGACACAGGTTCTTCATCATCTTCTCATACACCTACAACATCTGATCCTTCTACAAGCGCAATGGCCGGGAACCCAAAACCAAAGAAGGACACAAATCAACCAAAAGAAGCTCCAACCCTTGTAAAGGCACCACCGAAAGCCATGACAGGTCACAAACAGGTGTGGGTCAAAAAAGGCTCATAGCCAAGGGCAAAAACCCAAGGCACAACAAAAGTCAAGCAGGTATGGGTACCACAGAGCGAAATCTCAGCTCAAAAACAGCATAGAACAATATGGATACCCAAGACCACCCACAAGAACTTCCAAAAGAAGCAATCCAAAGGCGAAAAAGTTACCCACAAGAGAGCCTCAAAGCCTACCAAAACTAGTCCAACAAAGAGGCAAAAATTCAAGCAAGTTTGGTTAACAAAGAAGTTAGGATGCTCAAAGGGAAGACAAAACTATGTGGATCCCCAAGACTCCCAACACTGAGACCAAAGTCTCCAAGGTGAAGCCAAGCTATAAGCCAAAGAGAGCGTCCATCGAACAAATAGTGGTCACATTTGGGCCCCAAAGAGGTTGATAGATGCTCAAAAAGGGAAAAAGTCCATCTGGATTCCTAAAATTGGGCCCAAGAATCAAAAAGCTCCAATCACCGAAGCCCAACCAAACAAGAGCCAAAACAAGCGCCAAAACAAGCGCCAAATCAAGCAACTATGGGTGCCCAAGAAGGTGGCACAAGTAAAAGGACAAACGAAGCCAAAGCCACCACCCACTCATATAAGGGAAGAATGGCGGCGCAAAAACACTACGGCTAGTCAATCCGCGACAAAATCTGAAGTCACTAGCCAATCCAACTCTACCAAGGGGGAAAAAGTGGATCCTTTTCTCTTAGAGTTGACAGAAGCACTTCAGGTACAATCCAGTAGGGTAGTCCCAAAACTACCCAATAGACTTTAGCGTAAACCTCGTCAGCAAAAGCCCTTGAGCACACTGCTCAAACCCCTCTCGCACAGCATGTCTGTTCTTGCATAAATTCTGTGATATCATACGTAGGGCCACCCTACACGGTCACGCATAGACACAAGTGTTTCTCCCAGGCACATACACAAGCAGGTACAATCTATTCACCCCGGAGGGCTCAGACCAAGAAGGGGGGAGGGCAAAGCCAATGCTAAAACAAGGCCATTGCTCTACAGGTTGCCATTAAGAAAGGAGATCAAAAATTGATTATTAAGGGCATTGTTTTTAAAAAAAAGTTTTGTTCAATTTTTGAGCACTTGCTCATTGATTTTGAATTTTAATGCCCTTAGCTAACTCCTAACCAAGGGATATAAAGCCAGATTCAAAATCCCGGGCCAAAATCACCTGGGAAGAGGCCTTCTACACCGGCTTCTTCCAGGTTCACTCGCAAATTTTCTCGCCCTTCATGAAAGACCCCACGGCGAGGTGGGTTGCCTATGCCGCGTGCGAAGAAGCAACGCCCATGATTGCACCACGGCAAACGGCAGAGAATCGAGGCAAAACCAAGAGCTTCATGCTGGGGCTAGAAGCCCTAACAAACTCCTTCAGAAGGGCGGCCACCAGAAGATCGCGCCCGGGAGTGCGCGGAGCAGGAAGGGGGGAGTGTTGAAGACGAAGACATGACGACCTGAAGACCCCTCTTGACTCCACAATTTTGTAATTTTTGACTATCCTACGGGATATTTGTAATATAGCCTTTTAGCCAATTTCGGGCCTACGGGCTTCTAATTTGTAAAACCAATGGTAGATGTAGGTTCAGAAAAGGTAGGTTCTGGCTAAAAACCATACCCACTAAATTTTGGGGTATATAAGCCAAATTTTGTAATTTTTAACGATCTTTTAATTAAATCAAGTTTGAAGCGAGAGTGTGTGGAGAGAGAGAGAGAGAGAGGAGAGTGAGCTTGTGATTGAGTGTGCGCGCACCTCGTTGATCGAAACTCTACGCGAAGTAGTGCATTGTGACCGTCTCGCCGAGCTCTACGCCTCCATACCTGCCACGACCTAATACGCGTAAGTTGTCGAAACACTAATTAGGGTGTTTAATCTTTGATTAGCCATGATTAGAATGTTTTTAGTGATAGATAATGATGTTAGGATGTATGTAGAAGCTTTGATGATGCTTGTGTGCAATGTAAGTAGCTTGCATGCCATATAGGAAGAGGGTAGAAACCCTAAAGAGGCCGAAAGGGTAAGTTAGAGGCATTGCATTGCATCCGTAAGCGTTAGCATAGCTCACACACATCCTAGGATCACATCTTAGCTATACGCATGCCCATTGGGTAGAGGGATTTGTGGTAGGTAGCGAAAGAGGGATTTCCCCCTTTCTTCCTTGACCCATTCTTGCGATTAGAGTGTATGTCCTACACATATTCGTATGTGGAGAGCCTCTATGCCCTAACCGGGTCGGCTACATCTCTGGATTGACAAATACGTTGATTCCAATCTCGCTATATTGCGAACGTCACGGCCAAGGCCGCCGGAAAGCCGGGAAACAAGGACCCATACTGCTAGCCACCAAATGTTCTTCTTTGATAGAACACCAAAATATTCTTGTTTATGTTTTTTACGAACGATGACACTCCTCATTGATTGGTATTTCTTCCTCATGTTCTAAACCTTGAGATTTTAGTGCCCTACTCATTAGCATCAAACTAGCACGTTTTACCTTTTTACCCTTCGCCACATGGCACTCATCCAATTTCAACACAAATATGGCTGTTCCACTTGTCTCTTCGAGAGTAAGGTCATTGGAGTACCTGAACATCGATGTACGCATTGTTGAACCGGTTGTAATGAAAAGGCTCGTTTTGGAAGATTGAGGCATTGCATCCTCAACCCATTTGTGACCACCAAACATGGTCTCAATTTCCTTGTTCATATATTTTCTTGCCATGAAAACACTGTATGGGATTGGAAGTAGTGACCGAGACAAACCCTTTGCACGCAATCCTATTGTGATTGAGCGATAGATAGTTGTATACCCCTTGTGGTGGCTGATACCTATAGAGTTGCAAATTTGAAGCATTTTCCTTAGTGAGCTAATGCCCTAAAGGTCCTTCAAAAAATATTGTTGCAGGGATTGTCATACCTTCTCGTTTGAAGGATTGGCTAGTATCTTTACAATATGCTTTTCTTGAAGAATATGTTGAAGAAGCGTGGTCTTTATTTCACCCTCAGTACCCTCACATTCTAGTATGGCCTTTGCATAGTCCTTGGTTGCACAAACGCACCTTTTGAGTGCACCTCCATTCTTTGCAAGAATTTGGATGGTTGTATGCTTTCTATGTCTTACATGATACCCCATCGGCGGCGGCAGGTGGGGTATCTCTTTACAAAATGCTTTTCTTGAAGAATATGTTGAAGAAGCGTGGCTTGTATTTCATCCTCAGTACCCTCACATCCTAGCATGGCCTTTGCATAGTCCTTGGTTTCACGAATGCGCCTTTTGCATGCACCTCCATTCTTTGCAAAAATTTGGATGGCTGTACGCTGCTATGTCTTACATGATACCCCATCGACACGTGGGTGAAATGGTCTATGTAACGCCTCAGGTTACGAGGACGAGTAGACGATTGAAGCCGTAGGTAGTTATTTGTTACTTGATCAAATGTGCCCTCGTGTTCTTTGCACTTCTTCTTCAATGTGTCAACAACCTCCATCACCAAGTCATCAATACGCTATGTCATGCTGCTCATCTTCTCGACTAAAGAAGCTTGAAGTTCTGCAAAGTCACCTTGCATTCTCTTCTTTGCTCCAAGCTCTTCCAAATACACGACATGTAATATCCTATCGTACCCAAGCAATCCATTGATGCCATCGCCGACATACCGCAGAAGTGTGGTAGTCTTTTGGAAAGGTGGAGAAACTCCAGAGGCTGGATCGGTTGGATAGATGTTGCCATCCATCCAAAGATCGATGGCCTTCATTCCTTGCATGCGGAGCACATCATGGGGAATGTTGAGACCACCACTCCGTATGGTTGCATACTCTCGCTCCAAATTAACACATGCAGGCAGAACTCTGATAGCCTATTTGTAATGTCTACTAATGCCATTGATGACAGAGAAGTAGAAGGAGATGGGGAGCTCTTTTCTATATATTAAAATCTTTGAAATGAGGCTGCCATGTGTCACCATTTCCCTATTTCAAGGAATGAGAAAAAAAAAATTTCTAATCTAATATAAACAAATTAAAATAACAAGAGAGCCCATGACACTCAATAACAAGTATGGTTTTCAGCTACCAAGTGCATGGGCTCTATCTCTATATCTTTTTTATTAAAAAACGAGTCCTTTATGGCCTTCTTCTGATGTTGGTACAACATCATTGGGAATGCGTGCTTGACTAGGTGTAGTAAGGGACAGGGGAGTGTATAAGAAGTTTTTGAACTTTTACAATGTGAGAAAGTACCTCTTTTCCCATGATGTTTCGCTATTTGGTTCAACATTATGAGCTTTTGCAAGAAAGGGAGCAATGCCTAGCTAGGTGTAGTTGGGGGCAGGGATGTGCTTCCTCCCTTGCCCTCCATCGTTACATTGTACCCAATTGCTAGGTGTAGTTGGGGGGACAGGGGAGTGCCGACTTTGCAATTACCCTGTCCACGCAACTTCACCTAGCTAGGCATGTGCTCCCTCCCTTGCAACAACAACTCATGATGTTGTACCCAATCACACCTAAGCAAACATGTGCTCCCTCATTTGCAACAACTCATTATATTAGTAAAACATCATGAGCTATTGCAAGGGCGGGAGCACATGCTTTCCTAGGTATGGTTGGGGCACGGGAGTGTACAAGATGTTTTTGACCTATTGGGTTCAATATTTTCACGCAACTTTGCACTATTGGGTTCAACATCATGAGCTATTGCAAGGAGGGAGTGCGAGGGGAGCAGGAGCGCATGCCTAGCTAGGTGTTGTGGTTGGGGGCAAGAAGTGTTGGCCTTGGCATTCTACTGCACGCTATCACACCTAGCTAGGCATGCACTCATGATCTTTAATCCAATAATGTAAACTACAACAACCTCATGAGCTATTACAATGGAGAGCACATACCCTCTGTGAGGTGGGTGGGCCAGGGGAATGCACAAGAATTTTGTTACCTTTTCCAATGTGAGAAAGTAGCTATTTTCCCATGATTTCTCATTATTGGGTTCAACATCATGAGCTATTACAAGGGAGCTCGCTCTTAACACGGGCCACTTCTCGGCCCAAAAACAAACACACACACACCCACACACACACACACACACACACACACACACTCTCTCTCTCTCTCTCTCCATCTCTCTCTCTAAGATACATACAACATGCTTATATACATAAATATGTAAACTTATATATTAATTTCATTACACATACTCTCTCTCTCTCTCTCTCTCTCTCTCTCTCTCTCTCACACACACACACACACACACACACACACACACACACACACACACACACACACACACACACACAAAGATATACACACAAATATATGTTTATTTACTAATAATCATTACACATCACCCCCCATACACACACAATACACATTTCAAATAAATCTCTCTCTCTCTCTCTCTCTCTCTCTCTCTTCATTTTCAAAACATTTAACTACACACAAACAAAAGAGATGTTTGACTGCCTTAATGTTTACTTCTTACTATTTGAAAAGCATTGTACCATCACCAACTTGGTGCAATCCTCTGCTTCCAATCGCACCTAGCTAGGCATACACTCCCTCCCTCCCACCAACAGCTCATGAAGTTGCCAACTATGCAAGATCATGAGCTATTGTGAGGGAGAGAGTACAAACACTCCCTCCCTTCCACACCAATAGCTCATGAAGTTGCCAACTATACAAGATCATGAGCTATTGTGAGGGAGAGAGTACATACCCAGCTAGATGTGATTGGAGGCATAGGAATGTCGGAACATAAGCTATTGTGATGGATATGGGAGTGCTTACCTAGCTACATGCAATTGGGAAAAGGGGACCCCTACCCCCAACCACACCTAGCTATACCGACACTCCCCTATCCCCAATCATACCTAGCTAGGCACATGTGCTACCTCCCTCGTCGTGCAACAAGAGCTCATTATGGTGAGCTCATCGGCTCAACATCATCAGCTATTGTTGCAAGGGAGGGAGCTAGGTGGGCTTGATGTGATCAACATCATAAGTTGTTGTGAGAGGGACTAGGGAGCACATATCATGAGTTGTTTGGGAGCACATACCTAGCTAAGTGCGATTATGAGTTGTTGTTGCAAGGGAGGCAGCACATACCTAGCTAGGTGCGATTCTGAGTTGTTGCAATGGAGGGAGCGCATACCTAGCTAGGTGCAGTTGTGGGTAGGGTATAGCTACGCATGCACTCTCTAGGGAGCACATATCTAGCTAGGTGCTGTCATCATGAGTTGTTTGGGAGCACATACCTAGCTAAGTGTGATTATGAGTTGTTGCAAGGGAGGCAGCACATACCTAGCTAGGTGCGATTCTGAGTTGTTGCAATGGAGGGAGCGCATACCTAGCTAGGTGCAGTTGTGGGTAGGGTATAGCTACGCATGCACTCTCTAGGGAGCACATATCTAGCTAGGTGCTGTCATCATGAGTTGTTTGGGAGCACATACCTAGCTAAGTGCGATTATGAGTTGTTGCAAGGGAGGCAGCACATACCTAGCTAGGTGCGATTCTGAGTTGTTGCAATGGAGGGAGCGCATACCTAGCTAGGTGCAGTTGTGGGTAGGGTATAGCTATGCATGCACTCTCTCTCGTAGCCGCAACAACTCATGATGTTGTAGACTATGCAACATCATGAGCTATAGCAAGGGAGGGAATGCATACCTAGCTAAGTGTGGTTGGGGATAGGGGAATGCGAGACAACATCATAAGATAGTGTGATGAAGGGACACATGCCTAGCTACATGCGATTGAGAGCAAGTAACCTCTGACCCCAACCGACCTAGCTAGGCATATGCTCCCTTCATCTGAATAGCTCATGATGTTATCGTACTACTCAATATTGTGATTGTGGGGCAAGGGACCTCTACCCCCAATCGACCTAGCTAGGCATGCGCTTGCTTCGTCTTGCAATAGCTCATGATGTTGTTGTAGTCAATATTATTGGATTCAATAGCATGAGCCATGCCTCTCTAGGTGAATTGGGGGCATAGGAATGCCAGGGCCATAACCAGACCTTGCTAGGCATGTGCTCCCTCCATCGCAAAACAGCTCATGATGTTGATCCCAATAGTGAAAAATCATGTGAAAATAGCTATTTTCTCACATTGAAAAAGGTCAAAAAAAATTTCGCACTCCTTTTCTTGCAACCACACCTAGTGAAGGATGCACTCCCTACATCGCAACAGCTCGTGATGCTTTTATAGTTTACTCAATTCGATACAACATCATGAGTGCATGCCTAGCGGTCGAGGATAGTGGGGCCGCTTTCCTGCTTCCAACCACATCTAGTAAGGCATGCAGTCGCAAGACCAGTCGTAGGCGTGTCGTGCAAGCTCGTGACATTGAGAAAGAAAAATTGCTTAGGGAATCTCTTTGTGAGCACTTTAGGATGGACTCTCTCTCTCTAAGAGACACAACAAACACACACTATCTCTCTATAGTACTTTAGCCAATAACTATTTTATAAATAAAAACTTTGAATAGCATGACATTAGCAATAGAATGCATTAATACATTTATAACAATAGCATGGAAAAATAGAGCACTTGAGAAACACTTTAACAAAGGTAGTATTGCTAAGTGAACAAAATGAGACCTATTTCCATGCAAAGAGCTAGCTTGTACTTCTTCAAATGTGAGTTTCAAATACCATTGTGCCCATCTCTTTAAGAAAGAAATCTCTCTCATATCGTGTAATTATTCTCTCTCTCTCTCTCTCTCTCTCTCTCTCTCTCTCTCTCTCTCTCTCTCTCTCGCAATGGGCAACAAACATCTCACGAAAACACAATACATATACCAATTTAGCGGCCAATGGCATGTACATGCACACAAAGTGTATGGGGTATAGTGGTGGCAACTGATGGGTATGGAAAAAATGGCTAGCCTTGCTCTCCTATATGAATAACCCCACCATTGACTCGGTCATACAATAGCCATGCTATGACCCATAAGGATAGCCTTGCCATCCCTCAATAAAGAAATCGTTATACCCCTACAACTCCAGCACGGAAGGGTATGCGAGATGCAGAAACTAAATCCTATCTTAACTAAAAGAAAATGTAAAAACAACAAAAATAAAAAATGTTCTAACTACCAAAAATGTAAAACACCAACAACATCAACCTCAAGCATCCAAAACAATCCATACACATGACAACATGCATACATCAAATTTTGGATTCTCTACATGCATAAAAAGCACATAAGTAAGATAGAAAAAATGAAAACACCCATCTCCACCTCTCCAACCTACATAAATGTGGACAATGCTAGGTGGTCAAGTCGAAGAGACTAAGTGCGTGTGGCTACCGGCCTCCTACTAGTCTAGGTACTAGTCCCCGGTAACAACGCTAATGTTCACGGATCACCGTGATGGGCGTGTAGCCACCAAGAACTTTGATAACATAAAATGTCAATCAAGGACCTAGCTGACCTGACTAGTGCATGGAAACGAGTACGCATGTGTCAAATGGTAGCCGGAGGTAGCACTGGCAAATCCATAGCACTAAAACGAGGATGTCTACCTCTCTACCAACTAATGGACTCCTACCTGACTAATGTGCACAACTAATCTAGAATCTAGAGCTCACACAATATCTACCAAACAACATATAACATCAAAACAATGAGGAACAAAGTATTCACTAATCCAGCCTATCTCGATCGGATGCTAATAACTTAGAATTAGGTCTACCTAATCACACAAATCTTTAGTGGGTGTGTTCCTAACATGCTAAGGGTCGTACCTATCAAGTATGAGCACAAGACACTAATTAATTAACACTTAATCAAGCAAAAAACCATTAATCACTCACTAATCATCGCATAATCAAGAAAACTTGACAAAACTTAGTTGGAAACACAGAGCTCATAGAGAAGAACAGCCTACTTCAAATGGAATTGACAATGTGTAGCAATCAACAAAAGTTAGATGCGCTCGTGGCTCGTTTATCTCGTCAACTTCAACCCAAAAAAGGACCTAAAAATTGACTTTTAAGCTAATGACTCGGGCGGCCAGACACAAATTGGCCGACATAACCCAAACACTAATTATTTACAGCTTGGAAGTTCATCACCCCCAACTCATTCGTAGACTCTCTATTTTTAGCAACTGGAGTTGACAGGGTCCGTCGGGTTCCCGGAACCCAAAAAATTAAAAAATTAAAAAAATTATGCAACAGCTTTCCAAGGGCATGTCCACCATCTTCAAGCACTCCATAGCTCTAAGTTGCTCTCCAGAACAATGGTACATTCAAATGCACGTGCGTAGAGGGAATTTGTACACAAACAAGGAGTTTTAACGACCGCTACACTCCCTAGACCACCCCTGTGAAGTATGGTGCGAAAATACCTACCCGTACAGGCTAAATCTAATAATTTGTGCAAGATGCACAACATTCCACAATGAGCAAAGTCTTAACAAAACTAAAATATTGAACACATGGAACTAAAAAGCAAAGCATGGGGAACAACCTGGTTCAATCCAAATCAAATTTTGACTACAGACGATGGCATAGCGAGTTCCGGGCGATATTACGTGCTCGCGGCTCAAGACTAATTACAAAAGTAAGCTTATTTTCACTTATATAGTTCAAATTGGGAAATTCTACGGAACATAATTGGAGTTTTCTAAGTACAAAGTGGAAGCTTAACAACTCCATACTAAATTGCGTGTCGCTATAAATTCTACACGTCCGGGTCAAAATTGCACATCCGGAATCCCGATGGCCTCCTATCAAAAATTTTAAAAATTGGATAGATTCTTCAGTGGGGCATTGACTCCATATAATCTAGGCATTCCCCCTCACCTAGTCCATGCACCTCCTCAGGCATGTTACCATCTTGGATGTCGACGTGCAAGCTTGAATCGATGGATCCATTTGCACTTGAAAACTGGTTGTGCTTGACGGAAATGCTTGTATCTCTTTTGCTTTTCTTCATCTTTGACAATGTCATGTATCGGACTGCTCTCTTCTGCAACTAAATAGGCAATGAAACGGCTTCGTAGATCAGCAAATGGGAAAAAATTCTTTGATTGTACCTCAAAGAAACTTGTGAAAAAACACCTCTCCCCATGCTATTACAAAGTGCATTGGTAAATAACATTACTCTGATATAAAGTCCATATATGATCTCCTTGAATGGTGCTTTTGTTACATCAAAAGCAAGACCATTACATCCCTCCAGCAACACCATTACATCCCTCCAGGTAGAGTAGCCATTTTGCATCTATGACATCTGAATTCTTAAAGGTTTTGATACATGCAAGAAGCATCTTAGAAATCTACACTAGCATTCGGCATGTAAGATTTGGAAAATTATTGAGAATTTCTACATACTTTTCCAACGTTCTGTGATGACATATTTGGTCGTTGTTGGTGGTACCATTGGTTTCTCTGAAATAGGATATTTGAGCCACTTTTTGTGTATGTTTTGAGGCGATTCAATTTCTTGCCACAAGTATATCGGCATGGGATGGGACAAAAGGATGAATCCACCCTGAGGTTGCATTGTGTATTCTTTGACCATCTTGCATCAATCGGTCTTTCTCTGAACCAAACTTTTCTCCATTGTGGTTGACCCTATTGAATGCGCTCTGGTCAAAGAGATCACCCTCTGTGTCATGGTAGCCATCCACTTCAGTGAGATTGCCTTGCCATTCATTATCCTTTTTGTAGAGCTCTACCTTCCTTCTAATGATTGGAAGAGGAAGGGTAGGTTGGTGTTAGCAGCTCAGCTAAAGCAAGCAAAGAAAAAACCTTAGTCTCTGGTAGTTAGCAAAAAATCCTAAAAGAATAGATTTTTGACTTTTGTAAAAATGATTCGTAATAAGTTTCGGGACCTTTGGGTTTCCAAATTGTAATTCCATTTGCGTATTTGAGCTTAGAAGACTCACATTAGCTAGAAGGACCACTCGATGGAAATGGAGGTATATAAAGCCAAAATCCTTGTAATTTTTGGGATTGTTAATTAATTTGAAGAGAATATTAAGAGAGTGTGAGTTAAAGAGAGTCAATTGAGCTTTGAGAGAGGAATGTGCATGATAGAGTGACCGGATCTTGACATGTTTGTGCTCATAAGATCTTCGTTCCAATGCCAATCTTGTAAGTTGATAAATCACTAATTAATGTCTCAATCCTTGTTTTTAAGTAATTAGTATGATTTTCTTTGTAGAAATGATTGTTTAGAATGATTCTACTAAAGTGATTACATGTGAAATAGAATGCATTTCCTTGTAGTTCACAGGAGGGTTAAAGAGGCTTATACAAATCATTAGAGTGGGTAAATGCATCACATTTCATTGATAATCATTACATTAGCATTCTCATGCTTTCTAATCATTACTAGGAAGTTTACATGTGTTTTGGATTTATGGTATTATGTGTAGATGCATAGAGTGGATGCCCCCTCTTCTCACATATCCAAGTCTTGGTAGAATTAGTCTTTCCCCTACGTGCAGTAATACATAGAAAGCCTCCGTGCCCTAGCCGAGCAAGCTACTTCCGTGGATTGACATTTATGTTAGTCCTAGTTCTCACTAGGCTATAGAGGTCCCGTTGTCGGGGATTAGACACCTAAACTAGGTGGGAACGCATATCACTAGTCTTAAAAAATTAGTTACAATCCCCTCTAGATGCAAATATAGAGATTTTTTAAGCTTCAAAGCCCTCATGGGTATGTGGGTGGAATTTGTGGTTTGGATCCGTAGTTTGAGCTTCAAATCCCTCATTGCGGTATGTGTGGGGAATTTGTGGTGTTGGATCCATAGTTCTCCAAGTGAGAAAAAAAGGGAAGCTTGGGAGCTTGTCCTTTACTCCAAAGCTTTAGGATAGGTAGATAGATTGGCATGAGAACTTTGAGAAAATTTTGTCCATGTTGGAGAGTGTTTATGGTATGTTGGATGTACAAAAATTCTAGAGATAACATTTGCGATATCCCAAACATCCATCTAAACAGCTCCAGGAGCATTTTTGTTGTGTTATTTTGATTTCTTAGCATATGTAGGATAGAATAGAATAGGATAGAACCATAGGAATCCAAATTTGGCATAGGAATTCAAATTTGGCTCTCATTGAGCAAAAAATGCTTGAAAAATATAAAATGTCACCGATATGCCAAATACATTTTGAGTGATCATTTGAGTTCTAATTGTCAATATTTCTACATGCTTATAAAGAGTGTAATGTGATGCAACTCTATTCAAAACAGTTCTAAAATTTGGGACTCTAGTTATTTTCTCACGATAAATTTATCTACACTTACATCGTGATGCAGTTGATGATGTCACTTACATCAGATGCAAACCTGCGATGCACATCATGAGAAGTTGACTTTTGTCTTACAAGAGATAAGATTGCGTAGCTCACATCTAACAAGCATTTAAGATATCTACATGTTAACGAGCTCACTTGAGATTGCTCACTCAAGTGAACTATAAAGAGGACAGATACTTTAGCAAGAACGGCACCATTTATTTGGTTTTCATCACCATCCATGATAAAGTAGATAAGTTTGGTCTCAGCTAGTGGAATTCAAAGCTCAAGGAAAGGAGATTATAGATAGAGTCCCAACACCTGAGGAAAACTTTATTCTCCAGAAAACTTGGGAGGTTCTTTACCATCCGATGGACGATGAGAGAACTGGGTAGGCAAATGCTATTCGAGGAGAAGAGAAGCCACACCAATATTGGGGCAACACCCTCCACTACCAAGAGAGTCAAAAGCGACGGTGCAATACCTTTATAACTGAAGAAGTAGAGGGAGTTATGGTTCCAAGCATACCTTATGTGAATACTGATGCAATAGCATACAAGGGCTATTCTACAAAATGCGGAGTTCCATCTATGGAAATTATTGAACCTCAATTTTCGATGGTAAAATGTGACTCAAAGTATTGGTGAGCAATTCTATGGATCAAAAGACTTTGATATTCATTGTTGCCAAGAATGGTATCAAGATAGGACAAAGGCCAAGAGCATCTCCTGTTGTGCTTATGGGCACATGCTATAAATGTCAGGAAGATCATTATATAAGGGATTGCCCTCAGAATAAATCTCCTCCTACAAACGGATGTTTCCTAGACTGTGGTTATAATCATTTTTTCCCTAGTTGTTCAAATCATCATGATAAGAAAGGTAAGGATACTATCAATCTTGTAGAAGTGGTGCAAGGATCAACTACATTAGACAGTGACACCATTGTACCAATGCAAGGCGACACGAGAGCGCAAAAGAAAAATCAAGAGGATGGATCCAAGGGCAACCGAGAGACAAAGGAAGAAAATACATCTCAGAAAAAGAAGTCTAGGAGAGGTTCATGAAAACCAATGTGATGGGTGCATGAGCATTTGCTAAGTGGGTCCCATGTTGACCCCATAGCCACCGTTAAATCTAAAACCAATTGGAAGTCTCGATCCGGCAACTACTTTAGGAGTAGGTGTCGAAACGTATGATCCGATCCCTTCCATGAGTCCATCGATCAAGCTGACACTCTTATTGGCTCTTTCATCAGGTGGTCTGGTTGCATGAGCTCTGTCTGCTCGTGAAAGCTTTGGCCCATCATGGTTGTGTATGTGGTTTAGGACTGAATCTCCCTCATAAGTGAATTGTGCTGCATCGGACATCAATAGGAGCTCAAATTAATTTTGATACTCATCTACAATCAGGTCTGTAGTCTGATGCAGGGTTGTCTGGTCCAAATAACCATAGAGGGTCTTCTCGGATGTGACTAATCCTATGTTCGCGGGTCGCCGCGCTGCGTGTAGCCTAGTGAGAACTCCGATAACATAATAATGTCATCCGAGGATGTATCTGGCCCGACTAGTGCGTGGAAGCAGCTACGCAGGTGTCAATTGGTAGCCGGAGGTAGCAATGGTAAAACCACAGCTCGAGGCAAGGACGTCTATCTCCCTAGTGGCTAATGGACATCTACTAGACTAAGTAATGCTATCTAGCTAAATCCTAAAGCTCATATCAAGCCTACCGGGCGGTACCTATCTCCAAGAATGCGGAACAAGGCGGTAGCCAACTCTACCTAGCACGAGCTAATCGCCCGGACGCTAATAACTAGAGTTTAGCCACTCCTAATCATGATTCCGATGATTACAATGTGCGTAGTGATCGCCGGAAGTTCAAGCTTTCGCGGCCGCCTCTTTCTTCTAAACTCCAGCTCCTCAAAAATGACCTAAAAATGTGTTTTAAACTAAACTGCTTGGGCGGCCGGACACAACTTGGCTGACTTGACTCAGACTTTAATATTTTACAAATTGGAAGCTTCCTAGCCCCGACTCTTACAAAGATTTGATAAATTAAACTACTGGAGTTACGGTTCCCGGAACCCGGGAAATTAAAAATCTCGAAATTTGTGCGGTGGCTCCCCGGGGCGTGTCCACAATCTTCGGGCACTCGGTGGCACTCTGCTGCTCTCCGGAACACCCCCCCACCTATTTTGCGTACGTCCTCGGACGCGTTGGTGGCGTCTTGGTGAACTGGTGCCTTCGTGCTTTGAATTTGGCTGCCAGGTCCCCTTCTGAATTTTTGTGCTCGATCCCGATCTTCCTTTGATTTTAGCATATGGCGAACAGGATTACTTTCTTCTGCTACTGTGTATGCCAGAAACCGGCTTGTCAATCTGGCGAATGGTGTGAATACACTTGTATTTATCTCAAAGAACCCTGTATAGAAAGCCTCCTCCCATGTAACAATGTAGTGAGCTGGTAGGAACGATACGTGAGCATAGAATCCGTAGAGGATTTCCTTTGGAGGTGCGTAAATATGTCGAATGCCATGCCATCTTTTCCTTCTGGGAACCTAGTCCATTTGGTCCCAATGACATCTGAATGCGCAAAAACCTTGAGGCATGCTAATAGCATCCGAGCAATCTTCACAAACATCTTGCATGTGAAGTCTGGCACATCTTTCAGTAAGTCCACATAATGCTCCAATGTTGAGATGACATACTGCTCTGTAGGATCTCCATGTGGAGGGTCCATTGCGGGGTAGTTGAGCCATTGGGGGGATTCTTCAGTGATCCTTTGGTAGTCCACCCAAGTCCGTCTCCTCTTAATGGGGCAAAATGATGGATCTACTCTGAGTTCTCTAGGGGCACGTTTGTACCACACCTTGTCGGTTAACCGGTTCCTGAACCAAACCCTTCTCCATTTTGGTTGAGCTTTGTTGAAGGTGCTTGTATTGAAAGCTTCATCAGGAACATCTTCATATCCTCCTCCTTGAGTTGGATCGAGAGATAACAGGTTCTCTTGTTTGTAGAGCTCTGTCTCCCTTTTGAGTAGTGAGAGTAGGGGAGAGTTGGCATGATATACCCAGATAAGTCTTGAGATGTGAGGTAAGCATGGCATGCCGATTGGTAGACTTCCTCTTCCCACTCAGCATTTCTGCGTGCATAGAGGTTCAGTGTCATTCTCTGTAACTGGTACCTCCTCAATGGGGATTCAAATTGATATTCCTCTGTCTCTGGCTCCTGCTCCATTGGTTCCATTGGTGGTGGAGACTGAGGAATAGGGTGTTCAGATGTTCCTATGTCAGGCCTTGCAGCAGTGGGTGAAGTAATTGGGGGAATGATGGCCGTTCTGTACTTCTCCAGCTGTTCCCTCATGTGGGCCATCTCCTCCTCATGTTTTTGCACCATGTCCTGCATTCTCTGTTCTTGTTGTGCACACTTAGCTTGAAGTGTAGCTACTTCACTCCTTGTATCCTTCATCGTTGATGTTTGTGGGTGAGACAGATGTCCTCCTTGTTATGAGGTCGTGGACATACTTCTCTGAGGCCTCCAACTTCAGTTTGTAGAACTCCAAGAGTTCCTTGTTGCTTTCTGCTTCGTTGTTGAAGTCTCTTTTGAGGTTCTCATAGGTCTCCTCCTATGTCTTCATTCTCTCCTCAAGCCAGGTAACTTTGTGTTGTGTTGCCTGTAATTGCTCCTTCAGCTGTATGTTGGATACCAAGAGAGAGTTGACTTCATCAGTGATTCTCTCTTTGTCCTTTAGCATTATTAACCTGTCAGCTTCCTTGGCTTGGATGTCTTGAAGGTACATTTCCACATCCTCTCTCCTTTTCTGTAGCAGGGAGCTCAGCAGATTGGAGATTGTTGCTCCCATCACTTCAATCTCATCTGTGGACGTGCCTTGTTGTTGTTGGACCGTTACTTCACCAGTTACTTGGCTTCTTCTCGTTGTTTCCTCTAGCGCCATAGGTGTGCCAAGTTCTTCCACTGGTTGTTGGGGTTGTTGCTCCTCTTGTTGTGGGCTTGGGATTTCTAGAGCAGGTACATCTTCTAGATGTTCTTCGTACGGCTCCTCCCCACCTTGTCCTTCTTCAGCCTCTGGTAACATTCTTACACCCGGAGTGGGGATTAACTGTTTGACCGTCGAGATTGGAACCAAAAGTTGTGAAGATCCTGGTTCTGTTTCCAATGGCCTGCTATGTCTTTCTTGACGCTTCTTGGTACGAAGTTCCTTTGTTGTATCTAGCGAGGTGTCCGAAATGATATGGACCCTTGTGCTAGTCTGTCCTTGCTCTTCATCCCTTTTGCGTTTGCCTTGCTTTGTGAGTCCACTTTGTTCATAGGCGTATCTGATGGTGGAGACATAGCCGGCTTCTTCATCTTCTTGTGGTTGAAGCTCCTCAGCTTGTCTTGGACTTGCTTCTTCATTTGTAGATTTTGTCCCTTCATCATCTTCTGAGTCTGCGAATTCCGATGGTACTGGTGAGGGTTGTCTTTCAACTACCTTCTGCTTGAGTTTCCTGGGGCGCCGAACCACTACAGTAGAATGCTCCTCTTGAACAGGCTTACTGATCTTCTCCAAGTCCTTTTGATGACGAGGCGCTGCTGGTAGCTCTTTGATTTGGAGAGCTCTGTAGGCAATTCGTGTCAAGACTTCACCTCCATATAGGGCAAGCTGGTTCTTGTTTTGGTTTTTCTGGATGAATCTCCGAAGATCATCAAATATGAAGGTGGCCCAATCATAGTCCATCTTCTTGCCATGTTTGCCCATATGGAGAGTGGTAGCCATCTTGGTGTTCATACGGTTGTACCTGTCGGCAGGTTTGGTGAAGTTGAAGTGCTGCATGTACAACCTGATTGCCTTTTCCATCTCTCCATCCCATAGCTGATCAAAAGTCCTATGGATCGCTTGCTTTTCCTTGAAGATCTTTTCGATCATCCCTTTTGGTGTTCTGGCCCCTACCTTGGCACCTTCCATGGGCACCCATAGTGCATCTGAGATTACTGACACACTGATAGATCTTTTGGTGAGCTCCCCATTTGGCTTCGTCAGAATCACTTCATTAAGATCGTCCCAAGTGGAGAGTAGCTCCCACGCCCTTTGGATGTCTATTCCGCATGGAGGTAAACTGAAGTAGTTGTCCAAGCCTACCCTGTGATAGATCTTCCGGTAGTGAGGCTTTGATCCCAAGGTTTACACCTCGGCTGGCATGAACAGCACTTCCTGACGTTGACCTTGTCCATCCACAAACTGCGATAGATATAGGTCAGCCTCACTGCGGTGTAGCTCCTCCATACTGATATACTTCGGGCTGGCAATTCTGATATTCTCTTGCTCCATTTGGTAAGGTAGTGTTGCTGTCTGCCTCCTGCTTTGTTGGCTCACTGAAGTAGACATTCTTCAAAAAAGAAAACATCAATGTTAGTCCATGTCTACATCTTCATGCTCGATCGTATGACAACCTGTATGTTAGTTGTTAGAAAACAAGTTAGTTACAAGTGAACCTTTTCCTGCCTGTCCCTGTATTATGCAGAGCCGTTTACCGGATTCCTTGCATAATGGATTTTTAGTTGGTAACTACATGTAGACTCTAGAGCCGTTTACCGGTTTTCCCTATATGAGCATCACAACTGTTTTCTTTTTGTCATAGGGCTTGATGTTTTTCCTTGTTTGTACCTGTTCACCTGTGACCTGTATGTTTTCTAAACCTGCGTTTACGTTTTTTTACCAGCATTCTGTCCTGTGAATGAATTCGACGGTTGAGGGCTTATGTTTTTTAATGTGGCCCCTGGTTGTTGTTGGTCAAAATGATGTCCATTCGCCTTGAGTTTATTATGAAAAGAAAAGAAAAATAAAGGACAGTAACCAAATTATATACATAGCCGGGGAAAAACCTTCTATTGAGGGAAAAAATGCCCGGACAATCCTAGGGTCACGTCCTGTTTATTGATTATTTACACACACCTATGGGGTTTAGATATCTGCATTACCCTTATCTATGCGGATATTCTATGGGCATTAAAATAAAAATCAAAGCAAAAGAAAAAATTAACACCGAAAATAATGCCCTTAATAGATTTTTCTTGTGGGTCCGCATTTAGAATGCCTCCCCCCCACCTAGTCAGAGAGCCGTCCCTTGGCGGCTGGTGGTTGCGTGCATGTGCATGGGATAAAACATTGTGTCTATGCACGGCTGTTTAATGTGGCCCTATAGCATGATTCGCAGAAACGTGCATTAAAACAACATGCTGTGCAAGATGGATGTCTTGAGCAATTTGCTCATGGGCATTTGATGTTGAGGCATTGGTCCAGTAAGAACAAGAACTGTTCTAGTTCTAGTTCCTCCTGTGAAGTGTGCATGTGGAGTACATCCTTTGCACTGTCATCTATACTAGTAATCCGTTTATTTGGCCCATTCATTGAGAGATTTGTTGGCCCTGTAGTCGGATTTTTTTGTACCCAAACGTGTTTGGGTCTCTTGTTGGTTTTTGGTGGATTATGCTCAATCGGCATAGATTTTTCTTCTTTTTGAGGTTCGGATTTGGAGAGTTTGGGTACCCATTTTAGCTTTACCTATTTTGAAACCTGTTGTTTTTTGGGTATCCAAATCTGTTTTAAGTCAAAGCACTTTGCCGTTGCTTTTTGGCGTTTGGAGTTGGTTGGCGAACCTGTTGGGTTACCTGTTGTACCTATCTTTGAATTCTTTTTGGAATCCAAATTTCCTGTTTTCCTATTTGTACCTACAGTAACTGCTTGGAGACCCAAATTTGACGTGTGGTGGGTCTTTGTGGTTGAGAATGCCGAACATTCTTGCTTTTTAGCAAGATGTTTTTGGCTATTGAAGACGAGGTCGTCGCTTTTTTACATTTAGGTACCTGTAAACAGCTTGGGTGAAGAAGCACTTGTGGATTTAGGTATCCACACCTGTTTGGAATTTTTGGATTGTTGCTTCTTTGGGACCCAAACCTGTTTAGCAACCAATTTCTTTTTTGTTACCTGAACACGTGGAAGCGAGACTCTATCAGGATCAAGCACTTGATTCGTTGTTGAGGTTGTTTGATTTGTCGTCAGGATTCCACACACAAGATTTTTTGGGTGGAAGTATAATCCTGGTTTTGGCAGATACCTGTCCGTCATGGGCTACGGATGTTGTAGGTGGTGACAAGAAGGGAATCTGGTCATGCTCCTGTTCATCGTGGCTCTCAGAGTATTGATCCAACATTTGATATGCAACTTTGGGAGCGAAATTTGCATATGATCGTTGTCCTTGGAGATCAAAGTACACACGATCATTCTCCCAATCCAAATAAGCGTTGCATTTCCTTCGCCATTGCTTGCCAAGTATTACCTCATCTACTGAGGAATGCGGAGGTAAGATATGAAACCTGTGAATACCATCAATGTCATTGATTGACATTGGTATGTTCGCATACCCCAGTGTATTTAGCTTTGCGCGTGAAAATCCGACAAGTGTTACATTCGTCGGGATCAATTGTACTCCATCTAGGCATTTGAACATTTCATAAGCCATGGAGTTGTGTTGAGCGCCTGAATCAAGTAGCGCGTACTGTGACCTATTGTTGGTACCTAGTTGTATGAGGATATAAGGATCTAATCCTCCGTCACTGTCGAGGTCTGTGTTCACCTGTATCCTGTACCTGTTTGTTGGCTAAATCCTTGCATGGTTTCATGAAGGATTTGCTCTCCTCTTTCATCATCCTTGCCCTTGTTGGGTGTCTTTTCTTGGCCTTAGACTCCCGTTGAGCGTCTTCGATCATTAACTGATGCTTATGTGCCCTGGTTCTTGTTGCATGCATTCTCTTAAGCATCTCTTCGGTTAGTGGTTTTATATAGTGCTTGACACGACAACCACTAATCCAGTTTGGCATCTCATTGCCATCTAGGTTCTCCAATTTAAGTGCTCCGATTGGGGAAGTGGCCTTAATTACGAACGGACCCATGCCACGTTTGCGTAATTTCCCCAAGTGTTGTTTGAGTGTGTAGGCAAGAACGAGATCGCCCACTTTGAATTTCTTTGTGGCAATGTGAGCATCGTGAAATTGCTTTTGCCTTTTCTTCTCGGCATAAATCCCAGCAATAGCCTTGACTCTTGTGTCGCCCAGCCTTTCCAACTGCGCTAGTCTCTTTGAGAAAATGTGTCCATTCCATTCCAATTTCTGTGCTACACGTAGAGTTGGAATAAAAAATTCCAATGGGAGAATTGCATCTAAGCCATACACCATATTGAACGGGGTAGTGCCTATGGCTGTTTTATAGGCAACTCGATATGCCCATAATGCAGAATGCAATTTTTGGTCCCAATCGGATTTTGACGCGCTAACAATCTTTGTGAGCACTGTTCCTAAAATCTTGTTTGTACTCTCAGCTTGACCGTTAGCTTGTGGGTGATAGGGGGCAGACTTTCTATGGATGACCATGAATTCATCCATCAGATGTTCAATGACCTCATTTAGAAAGTGCGTTCCCCTATCACTCACGATCTCTATAGGCAAACCAAAACGTGTGAACACATTTTCATAGAGAAACTTGGCAGTGGTTCTAGCATCGGCCTTTGTAGTGGCCTGTGCTTCTGCCCATTTTGTGAGATAATCCGTTGCCACTATAATGTATTGGGCATGTGTGCGATGCGCAGGGGGATTGATCGGACCAACAAAGTCTATTCCCCATTTGGCAAAAGCACGTGCTCCCATAATCGGTCGAAGTGGCATGTTATCTCTTGTAATTGGAGGCTTTGTCCTTGGACATTCATCACATGATTTAACATAAGCCTCGGCATCCAAGCTTAGAGTTGGCCACCACATCCCAGCCGTAATCACACATTTGGCCGTAGTATCCGCTGAGAAGTGGCCTCTCGTGATGCCTTTATATGCTTGTTCTAGAATAGAAATATATTCATTTTCCGCAGCACATATTCTAAGATTGTTGTCTGGCCCACGCTTATATAGTTGACCTCCTATTAGAGCATATGATTGGGCCTCTACTTCGATGGCTTTCTTGCGCGCCTTTGGAATATTTTCTGGAAGAATTTGCGTGGAGAGATAGTCAAGCATGTATCTACCCCATTCTGGCGCAACTGCAATCCGATACAATGTAGAATGGGCAAGAGGTTTCTTGGCCTGACATTGTGCACAGTTGGAGATGAATTGGTGAATATCTCCATACATTGTTGGCCAATAAATGCCCATTCTCTTGAGGCGTTGCTCGGTTTGAGGTTTTGCAAAGTGCCAGCCACATAAGCCAACATGGGCTTCAGTTAAATATGAGGTTTGCTCATACGGCTCTATGCACAAACACAAAACTCCTTCACTCCCCCTTTTGTACAACCTACCCGCGATTAGTTGGTAGGTTGAAGCTTGTTCGACTAGACCAGTTGTATCAACTAAGCTTTTCTCTGGATCTTCTCTTCTACAAGTCAGAAGAGGAATGAGTTTCTCAAACCACTTTGGGACCATCTCAATATTGAAGAGATACGCATCAGGCAGATCATCGTCGATGCCAATAGGGGCCTCACCATTGGATATTCTTGAAAGGTGATCAGCACGTTGGTGTGTCTTGCCCTTTTTGACAACAACAGTGAAATCGAACTCTAGTAAGAGGATGAACCATCTTACTATTCGGCCTGTATTACATGGCTTATTGAGACCAAGTACAAAAGTGCTTGGTGGTCTACAAAGAATGTAAACTTGTTGGCCAGTAAATAATGCCTAATTTCTTTACGGCATATATCATCCCAAGGCCTTCGCGCTCAGTTGTCGTATAATTCTTTTCTGCAGTATTTAACTGACTGGCATAGCATACAGGAAAATCCATGTAGCCATCACCAAGTTGCGCGAGTATGCATCCAATCACAAAGTTGCTTGCATCTATGTGCACATGGAATAGTTTATTCCAATCAGGTGCTTTGAGAATTGGTGCAGAACTCGATGCCTCTTTTCAACTTTTGGAGGGCAAACCTCACTTCCTGATGTATGTCCAAGCAGAGGACTACATCAAAGATAAAATCTCTGGAGCTTTTAAGCCAAACAAGGATCCCTCTCAGACCAAACGCCGAAAACCCAAGTCCATTCAAGCCATACGAGAGGGGTTAAGCGAGAAATCTGCTTCCCACAAGACAGACACTCCAGAACTGTCACGGTTGGAGCGAAATCAAAAGTACAAAGACCTTAAAAAGACACTTCAACAAGAATGGAGTACCGAATTCGAAACGAGTGAGGAGGAACAAGCTGACGGGATTATTGTACCTTCTCATTATAAGAAGTACACTGTCCAAGAACGCAAAATTGTTCTTCAACAACCAATCAGACAACAAATGGCTCCTAATCAGTCATTTGATGGTCCAGAGAACGCAAAGAAGATAGATTTAGCGAATCCAGGAGAGGATCCAAAGCCAGCTTACATTGCCGATGATTTATCACAAGAAGAAGAAGCTGAGCTTATCTCTATGCTTAGAGATTATAGGGATGTATTTGCTTGGTCATACAAAGACTTGAAAGGAGTCGATCCGGAAGTATGCCAGCATACAATCCCTATGAAAGCTAACGCCAAACCGAAGCGCCAACGTCCATACACATATAATGATAATTTTAGACGACGGATCAAGGAGGAGATAGACAAATTCAAGGAGGCAGAGTTTATCTATGAAATTGAACATATTGAATGGGTATCACCCATAGTGGTTGTCTCCAAGAAAAATGGAAAACTCAGAGTACGTGTCAATCTCAAGATGGTGGTAAACGCTGCCACCATTAGAGACAACTATCCTCTCCCGATCACAGACCATGTGTTGGAACGTGTGGCAGGCAAAGAAGCTTATAGCTTCTTAGATGGATTCTCAGGCTACAACCAAGTAGCTATCAAACCAGAGGACCAACACAAGACAGCTTTCGCTACGGAATGGAGCATATTTGCCTTTAGAGTTATGCCGTTTGGGCTGACGAATGCACCAACGACGCTTAATGAACCATGCGTTCAGAGAATATCTCAAAAAATTTTCTTGAGATATACATGGATGATCTATGCGTGCATTCGGAAATCCGAAAGGAACATATCTCGCACTTAAAGCTTGTCTTTGAGAAATGTCGGTTGTATAGGATTTGCCTTAACCCCGAAAAATGTGTCTTCATGGTGAGACAAGGCAAAATCCTAGGTCATATCGTGTCGAAGAATGGTATCTCCACGGATATGGACAAGATTGCGGTGATTGTAAAGTTGCCGATTTCGAGAAATGTCAAAGAGGTCCAATCCTTTATGGGACACTGCGGATACTATCGTAGATTTATCTACATGTATGCAGTAATAGCCCAACCTCTTTATGCATTAATCGTTGAATTCCAATGGACAGAGGAGTGCGTTGATTTGGAAAATCGAAGAATCTCTCCGCACCATCCCGTGTTAGTAAGCACTTCTTCACAAATGTTGTTTTCTTGTGAGCCTTATCTGCTGATTTATCACTCTTCTCATCATCACCTAAACTTAGGTCAGAAGGCCCAGGCGTTCCGCAAACGATTTCCTCGTCTATTTCGGTGCTTTCATCATCTCGTATCGAGATTTCATCCTTAGCACGCATCCATAGAACTGGGGATTCGTTGCTATGTATTCTATCAATGATAGAACAGCCTGGAGTCCTTACTTCTTCGATTTCTTCATCATTGAGAGTCTTGGTTGGCTCTGGAAGACAGCTAATCATCATGACTGGCATGATGTCATAGCTATTCTCATTGCAGAATTTAGTGGGTGTGTCTTCAGAAGTGCAGACATCTAATGTAGCCAGGATATGGCTCCATTCGAGAGGTTCAAAGTCGTCTTCTGGAAACGGTTCAGGCATGTAAGCCTCATCCTCTATCGGGCGATTAAACACACATTCTTCAGAGCGTAGACTTCCTTGGTGAGATGCTCCGCACATCCAAAGAGGTGCTTTAGCAGTCTTCCATGATGGGATGTCAGATGTAGCTTGAGTCCCTGACTCAAAATCTTCCACTAGTGTCTTAGCTACATCTCTATATGAGAGATCTTTGGTGTTTATCCGCGTGGTTACTCCCTCTTGCCGTAGGTAGATATAATCGTATCCCCAATCTTGGATCAACTTAAGTTGTCACATGAAGGGTCTACCAAGGATTATATCATAGGCAGATTTCTTGCCGAAATCTACCACAGCAAAAGTATGCTCGTATTCTATGCCACACGAAGTGACAATCACACGTTCGAGCAGTCCTAGAGGTTCTTCGATGTAACCGTCTGCCAACTGTAACTTCATCCTAGTTTTTCTCAAGGTAGGTCTTCCCCACTTATCCCAAATCTGCTTGGTTGCTATGGCAACTCCCGCTCCACTATCTAATATGGCCATAGTTTTCACATTACCATATTTGACAGGCAGAAGAGTGTTACCATCCTCGCCCTTGCAGTATTCACCAACCTTATTGATGGGTATTGGCTTAACTTCTTTGTGCACATGTGCATCCAAGTCTTTTTTGAGATCTTGGATATCTTCTACCAATCCCATCTTCTCGAGGCTATTTCCCACCTCTTTCCCAAAGGTTCGGCCTGACTTAAAAAAGATCTGCTAGAGGCAACGTGCATTTGACTTGCGTTTCTAGCAATTCCTTTACATTGTTATTGTTCGTGGCCGGTGGAGTGGATCTCCATTGAGACGGGAGTTTGCGAATAATCGATGCGTTCTCGTACTCTCCCAAATATGAAGGTAGGGTTCCAAGTGTATCATCTTTAGAAGGCTCATACTCTTCAGACCCTATGTCTCCATAAGTGGATACTTGATCCATTTCAAAAGTTTGAGGACCCGCATCAAATTCTTTGAAAGGAGCAGAATCGAGCGTTTGGCTTCCGTCCTTAACTTGCCTCACCTCATTCCACAACTCATGAGGCCACCGATCTTGTACCTCAGGAATCATGGATGGATTGTCGTCAGTTGAATTTTCTACAATAAGAGGAGTTTCCTTCGGAAGCATTTCGGCTTGCACCTCCTCTTGTACACGTGGTTCCACTTCATCTACCAAGTCCTTTTGCATACTTGGTAGTGGTAAAGTTTGGGGTATTATAGATGGAGGATTTGTGGAGGTCTTTTCAATCAAAGCTTGGACGGCTTTGATCGACTGAGTATACATATCTAACCTTTGCTTTTCGAGAGTGGGTTCAGGATACGCTCTCCATCTATCTTCTTGGGATTGGCCAGGTTTCAATCTGGCTTCGAAGGCTTCAAGCATTGCATTCGATGGCTCAAAGAAGGACTGATCCGCCAGATGTTTCATCAGTAGAATCCCTAGATTGTTGCACGCTTGGTTCAGGCAATTGCACATTGGGTAGTTTGGTTGCCTGACTTTGTGTTTCAGCTACTGCGGCAGCAATCTTTTCCTTCTCAATGCGGGCTTTTCGTCTAGCACGCCTAGCCACGTTTGCTCTTAGATGCTTGAGTGCTAGTGTCCCCAGATTTGTCTACACTATCATCCTTGGTTTCAGCTTGTTTTTGAGCCTGTGCCCTGGTAATCACATTGATTGGCACCGTTTGCTCACTCTTCGAAGTTTGTGGAGATCCTATCACCCCTATCATGTTCAATGGCGTCTTATTTCTAAGCTCCGGGTGATTTGGGCAGTCTGAAAAGAGATGTTTAGTACCACAATCTATGCAGTACCCTTGAGGCATGTTGTTCTTCAAGGGACAATCTCTGACCCAGTGGTCACCAACCATGACATTTAAAGCAAGAGATTGGCTGCCTCGGTTCTTGCCCACGTGTCAGCGGTCTAGCCCTCTGGCTATTGTTTGCAAGCCTCCACTTGCTATAAACATAAAGGTTCTGTGGTCCATCGTATATTGCTCTTGTGGATTCAATCCACTACCTTGCATGTTCTGCGTTTGAGATTGTGTGGTTGGCCATGTTTCATGAGAAAGATCTTGCTCGTAGTCAGGATCCTCCTCATAATATGGAATTGACGGTACTATGGCCAGCTCATTCTCTTCTGCTGGTTGTACATATCTCACCACGGTTTGCTGATTATTGGGCAACGGAGGTTGTTGACCCAATACTGGTTGCACTTTATCTAGTCCTGGCGAAGCTTGCACTTGCCCGGATTGATACCTAGGTGGTGGAGGCAATTGAAATTGTACCCCTGGCCTTGGATATGTCTGATTTACATTCTGATTCCTTGGCCGGTAGTAACAATCTGTTGCCTCATGATTGGTATACCGCATGCAGTTTGAGCACCGCTTGCTAACAGGGGGTGGTGGCGGATTGTTTTGGGTGGGGTAAGCCGTACATTGGTATGTGGAATGCTCACCTCCACACATGCCACATCTTTGAGGTCTGAGGACTCCTTGCGTTTGATTTGTGGTCTGTTGATTTCTACTAGTTAATCCTAGCTTCTTCAACAGATTTTCTGCTAGTGCCTCAGTATCCATCGGGGGTGTACCTATTAGAAGTCATCTCCTGTCTAGATTTATACACCAGGGCCTTTGTTGTGGGTGTGCCCGCCCTTATCAGGTGTTTTATCATTTTCCTCACTCCCCGTATTTTTCTCCTATTTTTCCCATTTTTTCTGTTAGGCCCCCAGCCCCCATACCATATTTGTATCATATTCGGGATCTTCTTGTGTATATCAGAGCAGAGTTACATGCCTACATCTCTCTTTCTCTTGTGCTGTTTTTTCTGCCTGCGTTTTTGCTCTTGTGTTCCCAGATCTGGTCATCATCTCCGCTGCGTATTCTGACAGTACCCTGGGTATCGCTAGCCTCGCTCTTGCTGCTTTGGCTCATTGATCTGGATTTCTTAGAGGGTTCATCCTCCTTGTAGATATCGCAGTTATCTACCAGATCAACAGCTTCTTTGGTGCAGCTCTCAATGGTTGCGAACCTTTTGAGATAGACATCTTTTTTCAGATGCGCGTTTTGGAGCCCTTCTAGGAAGAGGGACACTAAGCGTTCCTGTGTGGGAAGCTCAGCTTCTGGACATCTCGTTATGTACTCCTTAAACCTGTTGGCTGCGTCTTTCACACTCTCTTTCTCAGCCTGTTTAAAACTATGGATCATTCCCACAGTATTGTGTTTGATTCCACTCTTAGTGAATTCCTCAACAAATTCCTTTGTGAGGTCATCTATGCGCCGGAATCTGTTATGATCCAAGGTATTAAACCAGGTTAAGGCTTTGCCTTCTAAGGTCAAGCCAAATCCCTCATACTGGACTCGAAAATCCATAACCTGCTCGGCTCTAATTACTTGCATATATAGAGCCACATGGTTATAGGGATCTCCATTCCCACTGAATTTCTTTCCTACCCATTTTTGCACTTGAGAAGGCCTTATCACCCTCGGATAATGTGGCATCGGATAATGCACATAGGGTGGTAGATACCCTCCTGCTGGTTGAATTGGTCCTGGCATGACCGGATAACCACCACTATAGTTCGGTTGCACGAATGGGCTCCCTTGAGCCAGATATCCAACATTTGGCATCATAGGTTGCGCTAGATTAGGCAAAGGCTAGTAGGTTTGCCTACCTTGGTGCACTCCACTCATCGGTCTCGTGGTCGGAGGTCTAGCCGGCACTACTGTTGGATTAGAAAATCTCACCGAAGGTGAACAAGTGGTGGCTACCCCTCTAGGTTCCGTGGCTTTAAACCTCTCATCCAAATTACCGGTCAAATCCCTTGAAGCATGTGCATCTTGAGATTTTTCCTTTGGTTTGAGTAATGCCGGTAATGCTTTTACAGCTGGGATGCCATTATACGAGTAATTCATGGCTTCACTTTTTGGTATAGCCTCAAAATTTTGCTTGTGTTTGCCTTGAAACGCCGCATTTGGAATGGACGAATCATCGGAGTACACATACAAAATCTTGGTGTCTGTTAGGGTCATTATGTCAGGTATATGGCACGATAGAAGACTCTGACTTGAGCCTCTTGATCGTCCATATAGTAGAGCCCTACCGAGGTGTCATCAGTCTTTGCACGCTTAACATTTATCGTGTTGATTAACTTGGCAGACTGACTAATAGGGGTAGGAGGTTCCATAGCTTGGTACATGTCCAGCGTCACCTCATTAAAAGGCTGCTTGGATACCATCCTGCCCAAATTGTGTACCTCTTCAGGTTTTATGGTGACTAAATACATAGCCCCATCTCTACCGATATAGCGATCGCCTTGGTAATTGACTTGAGGTTCAGGTTGAAACTCAGTCAAGTGGTCCTCTATCTTGACACAGTGCCTGTCTAATGGGTCCCCATAAACCTTAGCTCCATGCGTATTGCTATACAGATATGTGAGCGACATTTTGAAGTTCCTGGATCCCTGGAGTGAGGACTCAGCACTAGGTCCGAATTCAACTGCGTTCTCTACGAAGGGATTAGTGCTCTGTGAGGCCATTTCGGATGATGTATCCGAGGATTCTTCTACTGATTCAAAGACACTGTCTAATCCACCGAATTCGTTCTCTACGAAGGGATTAGTGCTCTGTGAGGCCATTTCGGATGATGTATCCGAGGATTCTTCTACTGATTCAAAGACACTGTCTAATCCACCGAATTGGTGGAAGCTTTCCTCTCTGTGGATACTCTACTTACTGTGTCCCTCTCACTTCTATTGCCCGATTTAATTGTTAAACCAGACTGCAAGTACATTGTCTCAAGGCCTTTTCGGCCGGCAGGTCCTGGATAGCACAATAGGAAACAGTGGTACCTTTACCAAGCAACCCCGGAAATCCCCTGCTCGTCTCGAATAAGACTCCGGCCCTGTTCTACAACGGTATCCCCCGTCTCGCTAAACCACACAAAAGCTGTGCCGTGCAACAAAAACTCTTCCGTAAACAACTAGCACAAATGCAGCTAGTGCTTGGCTACAACTTGGAACTCCTGCCTTGCCTGCTACTCAGAGAGCATCCCGTGTATTAGCAATCATGCATCAACTTCAAATAACACGAATTTATTCCAAAACCAAAGTCTATGCTCTTTGCGTAAATTTAATGTTCCTGGATGTCATCCAAGGGTGGCCGTAAAGCCGGATGGGCAGTAGTACTGGATTTTCCTTAAATGCCCGCACAAGCTAGCCGGATTGTCAGTATTAGCTCTAATTCCCCGCCCGCATGTTTCGGTGTACCCTGTGCAATGTATGCGGGTGAGCGAATTTTGTGAGATGTGTGTATTCGTGCAAAGTGTATGGATGTGGAGATGTCCGTGTGCGGATTTATTGTGAGTTTATGAGATATGCAATGTATGTGTGCCTAATGTGGAATGGATGTGTGCGTGTATGGTTTGTGAGATGCGCTAACTAGATGATTGGATGCGAAGTGGATGTGCGTGAAATCTAGCTATTGTCCTATCTAACTAGCTAAAAAACGTAAAATACAAAAAACAGGAAAAACGCTAAACTAAAAAACGTAAAACACATTTCATCTACCTCATGCATCCTACATCATTCATGCACATAAAAACATGTTTACATCCGAATTTAAAAACTCCAATTGCTTAAACCGCGCACAAGCAACCTAGAAAAACAAAAAAACTACTCTTCATCTCTCCAACCTACCTAATGCAGATTATGCAATGAGTCTAGTCTAAAAGAAAGTGTGCGTGTGGCTACCGGCCTCCTGCTAGTCTAGGTACTAGTCCCTGGCAACGGCGCCAATGTTTGCGGGTCGCCGCGTTGCGTGTAGCCTAGTGAGAACTCTGATAACATAATAATGTCATTCGAGGACGTAGCTGGCCCGACTAGTGCGTGTGGAAGCAGCTACGCAGGTGTCAACTGGTAGCCGGAGGTAGCAATGGTAAAACCACAGCTCAAGGCAAGGACGTCTATCTCCCTAGTGGCTAATGGACATCTACTAGACTAAGTAATGCTATCTAGCTAAATCCTAAAGCTCATATCAAGCCTACCGGGCGATACCTATCTCCAAGAATGCGGAACAAGGCGGTAGCTAACTCTACCTAGCGCACGAGCTAATCGCCCGGACGCTAATAACTAGAGTTTAGCCACTCCTAATCACACAACTCTTGATTATAAGCCTTCCTAGCATGCTAAGGGTCATGCCTAACTAATATGAGCTCTAGAAATTAACTAATTAACACATAATCAAGCAAACATTCACTAATCACTCTCTAATCACAATCAAATTAAACATTAATAAAACTTAATGAAACTTAGATTGACGCGAAGAGCATGGGGAGTGGAACAACCTTCTTCAAACGAAACGCGATTCCGATGATTACAATGTGCGTAGTGATCGCCGGAAGTTCAAGCTTTCGCGGCCGCCTCTTTCTTCTAAACTCCAGCTCCTCAAAAATGACCTAAAAATGTGTTTCAAACTAAATTGCTTGGGCGGTCAGACACAACTTGGCCGACTTGACGCAGACTTTAATATTTTACAAATTGGAAGCTTCCCAGCCCCGACTCTTACAAAGATTTGATAAATTAAACTACTAGAGTTACGGGGTCCACCGGGTTCCCGGAACCCGAAAAAATAAAAATCTCGAAATTTGTGCGGTGGCACCCCCGGGGCGTCGTGTCCACCATCTTCGGGCACTCGGTGGCACTGTGCTGCTCTCCGGAACATCCTATCTTTGGATTTCTTACCCCACAAAGTAGTAATAAATAAGCTTTTGTTTGGGATCTTGATGGTAATAGAACCCAATGTGTCCATCATCTGGAGGATGGTGTACAGCTTTCCAAGTCCTTTCGAGGGTTTAGTTTCCTTCTAGAGTCGGGATGCTTTCTATATCTTTCCCTTGAGGTTTCACCTCTACGATTTGTCCAAATTTGTCAACTCTATTAGGGGTTTTAGTTACTAGGTACATGGTACCATTTCTGCTGAAATATCTATCCTCTTGATAATTCACTTGGGGTTCCATCTCTACTTCTATAGAGGCATCTTCCACTCTAACGCACATCCGTCTCATGGGGTCCTCGTAGATGCTGGCTCCATACTGGTTTTTGTACTTGAGAACCAATGTCATACGATAGCTCAGCTCCGTCCCTTTTCTAGCTGCACTCGCCATGATACTGGATGTAATGGGGGCTGCTCCTTCTGAGGCCATACTAGAGCTTATGTCCGATTGGTAATTAAGGATTTCCTCTTCTATAGGATCTAGCAAGGGGAGGTAGTTCACACTCTCCTCGGTAGATGCTAAACTCGCGTTATCCCTTTGGGTTTCTTTCCCCGTTTTGTATTGGTTTCCTGACCTTAAAATCATAAACGTAAAAGCCGAGTACAAGAATTATCTGGCTTTTAGGCTTGTGATTCCTTGGCTTTAGAATCCATTATCTCCACATTCACACACGTATAGAACCCTTTGAGTGGCTCTTCTTGTTGCTCTGGCTAAGAACAATCTCTTTTGCCCCAAATAGCAACACTTGTGCAGTATATATACAAAACTTTGGGTCTCTCGGAGAGAAGAAACTCAAGGGTGGTCCCTTGGTTGCTATAGGAGTGATATCCTTGGGTCTTGTGCCTTGAAGGCCACGGTAGTGTGACGGTCTAGCCACGTGCTGCTTGGGTTTAGGTCAATGAGGAGTACACCAGGGTGCTTTCCCCTTTAACCTATCCTTAAGCGCTCTTATGGAGGTGATTTGGGCTTGCTTGTGCAGGTGCATCGCGATGTAGTTCACGAGGTGCATCACGATGTAGTGAAGTGCTGCATCGTGATGTAGTGAATTTGACAGATTTCTTGGAAATCCCAATAGTTATGAGCCTTTAATGATTGTCAAGTGTCAGGCCAGTACCTCTATCTGACAGATTCTGCAAGATTTAGTGCATCGCGATGTAGTGAAAGTGCTGCATCGCGATGTAGTGAAAGTGCTGCATCGCGATGTAGTCAATCTGACAAAATATTGTTGTTGGGTACAAGGTTACTTTCTTGTCAGTGTCAGGTGTCATGTCTGAGCTGTCAGTACTTCAGATTCTGCAAGATTTGCTACATCGCGATGTAGTGAATGCGCTACATCGCGATGTAGTAAAAATGTACTACATCGTGATTTTTGCCAGAATTTCTGTCTGAAGTTCTGCTTCTACCAGTGGTTCCTATGCCTTAGGGCTTCCCAATGATGTAAGAATACCCCTATTTGGACTTGAAAAACACACCTAAAATTGCACTTTTGTAAAATGCACCCTCTTTGCGTTTCGCTTGTTTTTTGAACTTTTTTGGGCGGATTTTGGACATCCAATGGTTCAATGGGATCCTATCCTATCCTACCTATGCTAACAAAACACAAAAACATATGCTCCTTGAGCTGTTTTGGTGAATTTTTGGGATGTCAAGAGAGCTCACACTCTCCTATGCATTCGACATGTCCCAAAAGGCATCCAAGCATGCACGGACTTCACACAAAGTTCCCATGCATATGAGCTACCTATCCTAATGCTCCGGAATCAAGGGCAAGCTCCCTAGCTTCGCTAAATCCTCATGAGAAACTACGGCTTCCCACCACAAATCCCACCCCTTTCTAAGAGGGTTTTGAAGTAAATTTTACACCACTAGATGCACCCAATGGCGGATCTAATTTAATCTATTTCAAGGCTAGTGACTAGCGGTCCAACCTAACTTAGGTGACTCGCATCCCTGGCCACGGCGTCAGTTGTTTCCCGATCTTTCCCGGTGGCCTTGGCCATGACGAATGCAATATATAGCGAGATGGGAATCAACAAATATGCCAATCCGAGGATGTAGGCGACCCGGTTAGGGCACGGAGGCTTTCCACATACATGTATGCGGTGGACACACACTCTAATCACAAAGAATGGTCCATGGGAGAAAGGGGAATCTCTCTCAATGCCACCTACCACACTCAACCATATACCCTATGGGCATGTGCAATGCTAGGACACGATCCTATGACGCTTATGAGCTATGTCTACGATTCTTAATGCCATGCAATGCTACTGCCCCTTTCGGCCTCTTTTAGGTCTCTACCCTCTTCCTAAACGGCATGAAAGCTACTTACACCACATGAAATCATCAACAAAGCTTCTACAAGCATCCTAGCATCATTTTGTATCACAGAAAACATGCTAATCAAGGTAAATCTAGGATTAATACCCCTAATTAGTGATTTTGTGACTTACGCGTAATCAAGTGTGGCGGGCATGGAAACGTGGAGCTCGGTGAGGTGGTCACAACAACGAACTACTCCGCGTCGAAAATAGACGAACGAGGTGCATGCAATCTCCGTCCGAAGCTCTCTTTCCTCTCTTTCTCACTCACCACACACTCTCGCTTAAAATTGATTTAATTAATTCATTCCAAAAATTACACAATTTCGGCTTATATACCCCGAAATTAAATAGGTATGATTCTTAGCCAAAATAGGCCTACTAAATCTAAATCTACCATTAGCATTACAATTTGGAAGCCCAAAGGCCCCGAAAATTAAGAAGTGGCACTGGAGTCAGGAGGGGTCTTCTTGGTCTTCATCCGCTCCTCTAATAATATCCCATAATAACGATTCCTCATGGAGAACTGTTTTTTGCAGGTTGACAAGGAAGATTTCGATATACTTCATTGGGTGTTTGATGAAACCATAATTCCATATTTAATTAGTGAACAAAGGAATGGGAAATTGCTTTCAGTTGAAGGATTTGGTCAATACACAGTTGAATGGCACATGGCAGGAGACTTGAAGACTTTGAAGTGTATGTACAACATTAGCAAAGGCGCAACAACAAAGACTCCATGCATATACTGCATGTCCGAGTGAAAATCCCTAGATCGTGCACAATGGAAAAGAGCTCCAGATAGACATATGAGAGACAAAGAATTTAGACATATTCTCGACATTCCTTTTATAAATAGGGTGCACATTTGAACACTTCATGCCGTATATAGAGTGGTGGAGAAGTTGATGTACTTATACATATGCTTTGCATTATAAAGGCAAGCCGATCACCAAGCCAAAGCTAACACCCACTGAACCAATTGTGGTCACCAAACCCATGATCCAACAAGTGTGGGTCGCAAAGAAGGTGATTGACGCCCAAAGAGGGAACAAATCCATTTGGATTCCCGAATCAGTGCATCGGACTCACAAATATTAACCTACACTAGCACAACCCAACACAAAGAGTCACGCCAAAAGCTTAATCAAGTGCAAATGGGTACCCAAGAAGGTGGCAAAAGGTCAAAGCAATGGACAACAAGTCAATTCAAAGCCACTTCCAACCCATAAGAAGCAAGAATGGAGGCATAAAAACACCATGGCTAGTCAAGCACAGACAATATCTACACTCACTAGCCAATCCAACTCTCAAGAGGACCAAAACAAAGATCCATTCCTATTAGAGTTGACCCAAGCACTTCAAGAACCATCTAGTAAGGTAGTCAAAACCTACCCACTAGACCTTCAAGCTAATCTCGTCATAGTAAAAGTCCTTGAGCGCATAGCTCAAACCCCTCTCGCACAGCATGTCTGTTTTTGCTACTTTCTATGATATCATGAGTAGGGCCACCCTACATGGGCATGCATAGACACAACTGTTTCTCCCAGTAGGCACATGCACAAGCAGGTACAAGGTATTCGCCCGGAGGACTTAGAGCAGGAAGGGGGGAGGCAATGCGACAAGGTTGCCATTAAAAACTACACCAAAATCAAATATTAAGGGCATCGTTTTTAAGGATCTTACGTTCGATTTTTGAGCGCTTGCTCATAATTTTGAATTTTAATGCCCTTAGCTAACTTCTATACAAGGGATACAAGCCATATCAAGAATCCCTTGACGAATCACCCAATGTACATACGTAGTTTAAGAAAAAAACCCAAAAAAATAGCCAGATTAAAGCCAACCTGGCTCATTTTGTACCAACCAACCCGAGAAAACCATAAAAAGAGATAGTGTTAGTTTCCTCGAGTAGTCTATTATTTTTTAGAACTTTTTTGGCTAATTTTTGGCCAATTTTATAATTATTGAGCAATTTTCTCATATTCTGCCTCAATAATTATTTTCGCCACCCCACAAGTCCAATAATTTCAACAGATGCCAAACGTCGCAACAAGGAGCCACCATCTACATGCAGAAAAAAATTCGGCTCAATTTGGAGCAGGTCATATTTCCTAGTCTAAATTCGACAGCTCCACAGGGTAAGAAAGGTCAAAAACGAAGCACAGGTGTCCAAATTGGGCATATAGCAAAGCATCGAGCTGCTAAGGATCCCTCTATGAAGGTAGGTATTGCCAATTCATGCCATAACCCAGGACCAAGGTAAGCTAATATAGCATAATCCCATAAAAAAAAGCTTCATTTGTGTTTTGAGCCCAAGCGAGAGCAAGCGAAGAACTATCGGCGTCCCTAACTTCTACACCCACACAGGAGCTCCACAGCATTACCGACTTACAGGTAAGCCTTCTAAACCTCACTCTCAACACACTGCAAGGCCGAACCTCGAAAAAATCCGGACGTACAAATGCCAGCCAAGGCCGAGATCGAAAAAGGCCCGCCACGCCCCCGTCACAAAAAATGTTGGCAAAATAACCTCACCACAGCCCTCAGCACAGTAAGGCGAGCCCACCAAAAAGACAACTTTTTGCTACATCGTGATGTACCTACTACATCACAACATTTGTCAACAACATCCCAAAGTGCCAAAAGTGTGCTCAACTCCGAGAGGCGACCCCAAGCAAGCAAGAAGAACCAGCAACAGAGAAAGTTTAGCTGCATCGCGATGTAGTACAACTACATCGCCATGCAGCTGACATCAGCAGAGCTACATCGTGATGCATAGCCAGAGCTACATCACAATGCATCACAAGTACTACATCGTGATGCAATCCATCTACTACATCGCGATGCACCAGATTTTATTACATCGCGATGTAGTAGACCCAGTTTGCAAGAGAGCCAGATTCGGCACACGGACCACGCATTCGATGACAAGCACATACAGGGCACTGACACAGGGAAATGCGCATGAAATTCATGCCTAAAAATGGCAAAACAGGGACAACAAGCTCAAATGGCACACGATTTCAAAATTAACCTAATTCACTTGTGTTGCTAACAGAATGGTGAGCTCTTCCCGAGCACCAAGGCCACAAGCAGACATCTCTCCATACTTCCCGGATATGAAGCACTTGAGAATGCTAGGAACCAGCTAGACGCAGGATCATTTATTGGAAGAAGAGGGGATAGAGCTATTCTCGTTCCAATACAAGGACGCGGACCACACTACCTACTACGAGTACTCTATCATCCCATCTAGGGTTTGCATCCGCCATTACTTGATCTGGTTCAGAATGGGCCTCGCCAGATTTGCGGCCGCAAAATTATGTGGAGTCGATATCAAAAGAGCCTACCAACTACTCCATTTCATAGATGACTAGGGAAAGGCACTCATCTACAATTTCCAAAATCAACCTATCCCAATCTCATAATCATTGAAGACCAGGTGGCAGAAGCCCTACAGTTAAACAAAGTAGGTGTGGATGTCAAGTCGAAGATCACACCAGGAGCTGCAAAAAAAGTATGGACTAAGATCGAGCCAAGGAGCATCAAGACCTTCAAGAACATGAAGAGCAAGGCTGCACAAAAGCCTTATCAATTTTCTACTAGTTGACCAGCTTTGGGTACCCAGTTAGGTTTACCCTACCTTCGATAACCCTCGCCCTTATCTTCCACAAGGCAACCGACAACAAAGAAATTGAGGCGAGGATAATACAATTTGAGAGAGATGTCATGCAATCCGCATGCCTCTCATTCTTACGGCGGCCAGGTGAAGCAACACATGCTTATGAGCAGCCCACCTTACCTCTCCCTCTACTAAAACACGAAGCCATTCAACGCCAAAGAGCCTATCTCCCTCAATTGACCATAGCAGAAGGAGGAGGCTACATCGATGTGGAACTTACACAAGAGGAGGTGGATGACATTGATCAGAACCGCCAGCCAGAGTGGAGAACCCAGTGGCTCAAAAAGCATTAAGAATATACGAGGTTATGGATCAAGGCTCCGATGCAAATAAGGATTGACCCGACCAGGTGCCCCATTCCTCGGAGGCACACCTGGGAACGGTATGAAGAAATAAAAAAGGAGCATCCACTCTGGTTGAACTACCCAATCTTCAATCCTCCAGTGTCCAAGCCAACACAAGTCTATGTCGTTAAGGCACCGGAGGAGATGATATATGTTTTGCAATATGTGCCGGATGTTTCTTGCCATAGATGCTACGCAAAATCATCATCATGCTCCATACAGCTATCACCGCTTGGCAGAACACCGAACACACAGGATCCCCATGGCTCTTCTTTCCTGAAGGCCCGTTTGGAATACTGGGACCTCACAGTCAATCCAGAGATAGAGATCCTTTTCGGACTCTATATTAGAGAACAGCCTTCAGTGAAGCACACTACATGGTGACCTGGGAAGAAGCATTCTACACAGGCTTCTTCTAGGTTCACACTCATATATTCACACCATTCTTGAAAGATCCGCGAGCATGCTGGGTAGCCTACGCAGCCTGTGAAGAGGCAACTCCGATGGTGGCACCCAGGTAGACTACTGTGAGAACCGCCGACAAAACAAAAAGCTTCATGCTCGGGCTAGAGGCCCTAACAAACTCCTTTCAAAGGGTGGCAACAGGAAGATCGCGCCCGCTGGGAGTGCACAGGGAGCAGGAAGGGGGGAGTGTTGAAGAAAAAAACAAAGACCCAGAAGACCCCTCTTGACTCCAAGTTTTTATAAATTTTGACTATCCCGTGGGATTCTGTAATAATAGCCTTTTTCATTATTTTCGGGGCCTTTGGGCTTCCAGTTTGTAATTCCGTGTAGATTTAAATTCAGTATAGGTACATTATGGCTAAAAACCATACCCACCTAAATTTGGGGTATATAAGCCAAAATCATGTAATTTTTGTGATCTTTTTTAATTAAATCAACCTGAGAAAGAGTGAGTGTGTGAGAGAGATAGAGAGAGAAAAGAGAGCTTAGAACGAAGAGTGTGAGCGCCTCGTGCATCCAATCGCGACGCAGAGTAGCTCATTGTGACCGCCTCGCCGAGCTCCTCGTTTCCATGCCCACCACGAATGATTTTGCGTAAGTTCTAAAATCCCTAATTAGAGGTGTTAATCCTAGATTTGCCATGATTAGTGAGGTTTTTGTGATTGGAAATGATGTTATGATGTTTGTAGATGCTCTATGATTGATTCCATGTCTTGTAAGTAGCTTTTGTGCCGCTTTAGAAGAGGGTAGAGGCTTAAAAGAGGCGGAGAAGGGCGGTTAGAAGCATTACTTTGCATTGAGAATCATTAATATAGCTCTTATGCATCTTAGGATCTTGCCTAAACATAGAGCATGCCATATGGGTACATGGTTTAGTGGTAGGTTGCATTGAGAACGTTTCCCCTTTCTCCCACGACTCAATCTTTGTGATTAGAGTGTATGTCCACCGCATACTCCTATGTGGAAAGCCTCCGTGCCCTAACCGGGTCTACTACATTCTCGGATTGACATATTTGTTGATTCTGATCCTCGCTACATTGCATATGTCACGGCAAAGGCCGTAGGGGGAAACACATGCATACATACATACATACATACATACATACATATGTCTAGAGACCCTATGGCAATAGGAATGGCTGCGAAGATTCCCAACTTGCATACATAAATACATACATACATACACATACACACACACATATATACATACATACATACATACACACACACATACACACATACACACACATATATACATACATACATACATACATGCATACGTACGTGCGTACGTACCTATCTATGTATGTATATGTATACATACGTACGTATATGCATACATACGTACGTACATATATACGTACGTACATGCATACATACATACGTATGTATATGTATGTAAGATTTGGCTACTCTGATTACTAAACCTATTAGACTCCGGGATATGGAATGTATTTTGCATATGGTATGCATCATTATGTCCGAAAGGATGACTAGATGGTTGAGTTGTGAAGACAAGGAATAGTTTTTCTGTACATTTGATACTTTATACGTGCGTACATGCATACATACATACATACGTACGTATATGTATGTACGATTTGGCTACTCTGATTACTAAACCTATTAGACTCGGGGATATGGAATGTATTTTGCATATGGTATGCATCATTATGTCCGAAAGGATGACTAGATGGTTGAGTTGTGAAGACAAGGAATAGTTTTTCTATACATTTGATACTTTATGGGACTAGGTTCCTGGTGTCAACTTTGATTCACACATAAGTAAGTTGCATACAAGATGTATCATAACGATGATTCAATTAGTAAGACAAGGAAAAATGATCATATATATTTGCCAAGATGTACACACATATGAATGTGGCTACTGGAGGGGGGCTATTGGAAAGCTGGACTCTTGTATTTGTGTTCATGTTTGAATGATTACGTTTTCAAAATCTGATATTGTATGGGACATCTACCCGATATATACATTCTAAGTTACTTTTTATAGCACTCACATAGCTGCGGATACTGTTTGTATATGCTAGTCAATATTATCTCGGTGATGGTGGTTAGCGCTATTATGTGATAGTGTGTGGGACATCTACTCGATATATACACTCTAGGTTGTTGCTTTTTATAGCACTCACATAGCTGGAGATACTATGTTTGTATAAGCCAATCAATATTATCTCGGTGATGGTCATCGCACCATTATCTGGTTGTGGGGTTGTGAGGGACCCGATGACTTAGATTAGGTTGGAGCTTATGGAGGTTTGGTTGCATGTGTATCGCTAGCCACATGCACGAACTATAGTGGACCGTAATCGAGTTATTTCCTCCTACACGAGATGCTAACTGTAGGCTGGCTCTTCATGCGTGGAACAGACTTAATACTCCATGCCCCTTAGGTGGCTCTTGCATTAAAAATTGCCTCCATCTTCTTGTAGATCTCTCATCGACCTCCATCTGACCATTGCTTATTGTGGCTACATCAAAAGCTAGATTACATATAGTATGGCAATCAGAATCTCTCGGTACTGTGGGTGTCTACTGCCCATCACCGCTGCAAGTTACTTTTTATGCTGGATATACGAAGGGCAGTGCATCTGCCTCATTTAGCCCCTTTCTTTCATTTACTGTGAACTTTCCCTTTTGGAATGGCTTCGGATTCTACCATGCATGATCTCGTACACCGACATCCGAGGTATTAACTAGACTATGTCCTTCCCGGAACTACACACTTGTTATGGTTGCTCTTAGGGCTGTTATATCAACAGCTAAAAAACACTGGTTTTTGTCTCTGTTTTTTGTTCTTGGTTACACTTGCTGGCATATATTGAGTGTAAAAATTGATGTTTTTTTTTGTCTGGCAGCAGCAAGTCATTAACTGTATGAGCTGAGATGTAACATACAACAGAAAATCTTTGAAGTTCAAGACGGCATGTTAAGTCACTCGTCAAGCCTTCTAAACATGTTAAGTCACTTGTCAAGCCTTCTAAACATGTCAAGCCACTTCTAAACATGTGTTGGTGACGTATATGCTGTATGGTTGGGTTAGCTGATTCTCATACACCCACATACAAATGAATCCACATACACATTTTTTCGTTACTTTACTTATTTGCAATGATTTCAACTTGAGATTTTATGAGGTGTTTCACACTCCTTTAGCTTTATATATATTTGGTATGGCCGCACTTCTTGTGGCAACTCACATCTCAATCGTCCAGTCTTGCATGTGCTCAAGTTTTGGATATGGTGTTATGCTATTGTTGAGCTTTGTATCCTGTCCGAATTTGGATATATGTGTGGAATCTGGATTTTTGACATGCAAACTAGCGTGGGCTGTTGTCATTTGCGGTATGAGCTCTGTACCTTTGCTTCTTGAATGAAAAAAAAACCATCTATATATATATATATATATATATATATATATATATATGCATAAATGTATGTATGTATGTATGTATGTATGTATGTATGTACCTACATATGTATGTATCTACATACGTTTGTACATATATATATATGCATAAATATATGTATGTATGTATGTATGTATGCATGTATGTATGTACCTACATATGTATGTATCTACATACGTTTGTACATATATATATATGCATAAATATATGTATGTATGTATGTATGTATGCATGTGTACGTAGGTAGGAACGTACATATACATCATGTAGGTATGTAGGTATGTATGTATGTATGTTTGTATGGATGTATGTATGTGTGTATGCATATGTACGTAGGTAGGTATGTACATATACATCTACGTAGGTAGATACATACATACCTATGTACATATGTATGTATAGGTACGTAGGTAGATACGTACATATGTATGTGTATGTACGTAGGTAGATACGTACATACATTGTCACGCACTTTTTGTGAAACCCAAAAACCACATATGGTTCATAAAGAAAAGGGGATATTATATACATAAAAAAATTCACAGATAAGGGATTTAAAATATAGGCCTTGAACACACGCAATAGGGATATTCTACATATAGTGACCTCTCCCCTCTCCCCCTCGAGAGCAAAAGGAGGTTGACATGATGCCTTTGGGAAAGAGGGAAAGAGCAGGTACCAATGGTGTAGGTCCAAGTAAGAAGAAAAGTAAGGAGAAAGAAGGTGAAGATGGCCAAGGCAAAGAGAAAAAGAAGACCACGTAGACAGTTTCGGGTGTTGGATCTTCCACCAGGGGAAGGCTAGGGTACAAATAGTCTCAAGGATGATCTCATTGGAAGAAAAGCTGATATGACCTTTGGACAACTCATGAATATGGTCTCAAAGCTTCAAAGGCAATGGAAGTCACTTGTGAATCCCATTGAGAAGGAGCCTAGATGGGGATCTATCAAGGTGTTGTCTCTTGGTGAGCTACCCGCCGACATATGTCTAACAGTGGATGCATGGTATAAGGGTAATATAATGGGTGAAGCTTACATAGATGGAGGAGCTCAAGTTTGTGTAATCACACAATCATGTGTTGAGAGATTGGGACTTGTTATGTCAGGAAGTTCAAGGTTTAGGATTCGACTTGCCAACCATGCAAAGGTAAAGTGTTTGGGCATAATCAGGAATTTGAGGTGAATGTCTTTGATGTCAAAGCTTTGGTGAATTGCCATGCCATGCCTGCTGGACTTGGTGCATTTCCCTTTATCCTTGGAAGACCATGGTTGTTGAGGGTGGTTGGTTCTATTCAAGATTGGAGGCAAGGTACCATCATCGTGTACAATAGGAAGGGAGGCAAAAGTATATTGGATATGGTCAGTAAGTAACCCTTGGAGATTGAGAACTTAGATGAAGATGGTGAAGATGAAGGCTCAAGTGGTTGGTTCTATTCAAGATTGGAGGCAAGGTACCATCACCGTGTACAATAGGAAGGGAGGCAAAAGTATATTTGATATGGTCAGTAATAAGCAACCCTTGGAGATTGAGAACTTAGATGAAGATGGTGAAGATGAAGGCTCAAGTGAGTATGATTCAGGGGATAGTGAAAGCACTACTACATCCATGTCAGATAGTGAAGGTGAGGTATCCTATCTACTTCTTGAAGATGAAGAGAAACAAAATACAAGGGTGTCACAAGTCATGAAAGACGAAGGGTCTTCAAACCGCTTTGATCAACTAGAAGATTTGATGCAACCTAAGATGGAGCCATCCACAAAGAAGAAATCATGCAAAAGATGTTGTGTCCAGACCTTTTACAAGGTGAGAAGGATGAATATATGTCCATGCTTAAGACGTTTCCAAACCTTTTCATCACATCATATCAAGAGATATTAGGTTTCAAGGGTGATTATGTGAAGATACAACTCAAGGAAGAGACCCAACCAGTGAGGCAAAAGTTGAGCAAAAGTTGAGAAGACTTGGCCTAGAGAAAATGGTTGCACTATGAGAGGAGGTGGACAAGCTATTACAAGCAAGTTTCATCTATCCTATGAATAATGCAGAGTGGGTAAGTCCTGTTGTGGTTACTCCATAAAAGGATGGTCGTTGGAGAGTTTGTGTTGATTACAAGAAGCCATTGAATGCTGCTACCAAAAAAGGACCCTTATCCCCTACCTTTCATTGATGAAGTCTTAGATTCACTAGCAGGCTATGAGAGATATAGTGTGTGTGATGGCTTCTCTGGATACTTTCAGCTTGCCATTGCTCCAGAGGATCAAAAAAAGACTACCTTCATTACTCCTTGGGGTTGTTTTTGTTATCGTGTTCTTCATTTTGGCCTTACGAATGGGGAATACCAAAAAAGGGTCAATTGGGTGTTTTAATCTTTTCTTGTTGGAAGATTTCTCAAAGACTTCATTGATCACTTTTCTGTCTATAGTGCACGATTTGAGAATTGTATGAAACTTGAGGTGGCTTTTGAGGAGGTATGATGATTGTGGAGGCCAGCTCAACCCAAAGAAATGTCATCTAGCTCAACCAAGAGTTAAGCTTCTTGGCCATGTAGGTTCATAGAATGGCATTAATGTTGATCCAAAAAAAGTTGAGGCATTTCTAATTTTTCCACCTCCTAAGGACACGAAGTAGTTGGCGACCTTCATCCAAAAGGTGAAGTATATGTCTAGGTTTATATCTCTGGCATCACAGGTCTTATATCCTTTGCAACAAGCAGCCAAGATTGACCCTTTGGATTGGACCCATGAATGTGAAGAAGCTTTCGAACAGGTCAAGGAGCGTTTGAGTACCTTACCTACCATGCATGCCCCTGATTGGAACCAAGAGTTCTATGTGAATCCATAAGTATAGGTGACCATCAATTTCTCTCTCTCTCTCTCTCTCTCTCTCTCTCTCTCTCTCTCTCTCTCTACCTATAGCCATCCGCACCGGTGCAGATGGCCACAGGCAGGATAGCCTTTGCCCACGTGCTCTTTAAGGAACCTTTGTATAACTCTATAGCTAACAAGGCAAAACCCCCTTATATCTAAGGGGGTGCTGTTGTTGGCTACGTGTAAGTCTCATAGCTCTAAGGAATCTTGATGGCGTAGTTGGCTATCGTGTAGGCCTCTCTCACCCCAATTGGGCTTCTTTCTCTCTTTCTCTCTGATCTCTACCTGTAGCCATCCACACTGGCACGGATGGCTATAGGCAGAGATCAGAGAGAGAGAGAGATTATATAATATATATTTATAATCTCTCTCTCTCTCTGATCTCTACGTGTAGCCATCCATGCCGGCGCGCGGATGGCTATAGGAAGAGATCAGAGAGAGAGAGAGAGAGAGAGAGAGATTATAAATATATACCATATAATATATATTATATATATATATAATATATATTATATATATATATAATATATATAACATATATTTATATATGGCGAGGACGACAAGCTAATTTTACACCACAACAACTTCAGGACCGACATTGTTAGATTAGGCGCTCATACATACTCTCATTTCTTTTTTACCAAAAGAGCTTTTGAAATTAAAAGAGAGAAATTACAAAGCTTCTATACACAGTGAAGACGTGAGGATAGATTTTACAAATTGCCACAATGGGTGGGTTGCGTAGGATTACACAAAATTTAAGATAGCTTGAATACTATGCAAAACAAATTCGGTTCGTGGTGGCCAAACACTGCAAGATTCTTTATCAATGTCCTTCATACGCTTTGCTCTTCTCCTATATAACCTTTGTTGAGATATCAAGCTCATCCCATGGTCCACCTGGCTTATTCCCTCCACCGACACTCATCATCACTGTACGTGGTAGCGGATACGAGGATCTTCGCCACAGTGATACTACAGCTGGACTTCACCGACAGGTCTACCTACCAAGAGTGATGGCACACTTATCTTGCCAGCTCACTCACTAGCGGTTTTACATTGACCGTTGTACATACACTACTTATGATGTAGTCTCTTTTAAGTCAGTAGGCCTTTTGTATCTTTTATGTTATGTTATGTAGTGAAGAAGAAGAAGAAGATTACAGCCTCCTTGCTTGTGTACTCTCTTCTGGGGTTTTGTGTGTGCTTGCAAGAGCTCAAGCTCTCTCCTCCTCTTTCTTTTTTCATGGTATCAGAGCTTGTTGTGGCTAAGGAGCTGTGAGGAGCAAGCACGAGTAGTAGAAGAAGCGGTCTAGGGTAAGAGCATCACCATCTCTTCCCCCTTGTGCCCTACTACACCTTTGGCAGTGGCAATCCAGGAGGCGTATGCAGGAAGCTCTCTCCTCCTCTTTCTCTTTTCATGGTATCAGAGCTTGGTGTGGCTAAGGAGCTGTGAGGAGCAAGCACGAGTAGCAGAAGAAGCGGTCTAGGGTAAGAGAATCACCATCTCTTCCCCCTTGTGCCCTACTACACCTTTGGCGGTGGCAATCCAGGAGGCGTATGCACAAAGCTCCGATTGAGGAGCTTCTTTTACAAGCATGTGTGGCTTGGTGTTAAAGGTCTGCAATTTTACGGGTGTTTTTCCGTTTCGGGCGCGTTTCGACCTCCGTTTTTGAGTTAGAGTGCGTTCGCATGCTCTCGACGGGATTGTTTCGGATTTCTGCATGACTCTGTTTTTTGGAGTGTAGACAACAGATTTGAGCATACAGACAGTGTACACACTGCATAACAGTGTTGCAGGTGTTGTTGGTTGTATGTATGCATATTGTGGTTACTGGCAGTGATATATTGTGTATATTGGGCACTGCTCTGCAAGACAATTGAGTACATTGTGCAGGTTTTTGACTAGTTGCATAAATGGCTAGCAATGATGGTCTTAGCCAAGTTGTTAGTGAAAAGTTGGAGAAGAATAACTTCCATGCTTGGAAGTTCAGAATGACCAACTTCCTGATGGGCAAAGGCTACTACATTGAAGGTGATCTTGAGGATGCACCTGACCTAGCAGAGACGAATGCCACTATTGCGCGCAGGTTAAGGCATTCAAGGATTGGACCCAAGGTGCAAGAAAGGTTATGTATTTAGTGTCCAATGACACTAACCTGTTCCATGCCTAGGCCAGAAAGCTGCAGTTGAAGAAAGAATGAGCTGAATACAGTCAAGAAGGAGAACCTATCAATAAATGATTACACCCTGAAAATCAAAGGCATATGCAAATCTCTTGCCTCTATTGGTGTTACAGTAGAGGATGATGACAAGGTGGAAGTATGCTTGCGTGGCCTGACTCCTGCATACAAGCAGTTCAAGACATCGAATCTGACTCGGAAAAATATTCCCAGTTTTGCAGATTTGATGCTGGTCGTTGAGGAAAAGAACCTTGGTGAAGATGCATTGTCTTCACAAGGTAGAAACAGTTCTGAGCAGGTCTTCTACTCAAACATGGGTAGAGGTAGAGGACATGGTGCAGGTCAAGGACGAGGTCGTGGCTGTGGCAACCAGAATCAAGGCCAGCAATAGCAGTTGTCAAATGATGCATAAGGATCAAATGCACATGAACGAGGACAGTCCAGAGGCAGGGGAAAAGGTCACAAAAATTTCCAAATAAGTAATGCAGAGAATGTTGGGATTGTAGAGCAACAGGTCACTTTGAACGTGACTGTTTATCAAGAAATTAGGGTGGTAGAAGACAGCAGAATAATTATGCATCAGCCAGTTGGAATACAGATGATTCAAAAAGGTTGTTTGTGATGCAGCACATGATAAACACTATCTCTATAAATGTATCAAAGTGTGGTAATAATATATGGTATGTGGATTCGGGTGCTTCGAATCACATGGCCAGCCATGGTGAATGGTTTAAGGAATTGTAGACCTTGCAGAATCCTGGCTATGTAGAGACTGGGGATGATACTGTGCATCCTATTGCGCACACAGGAAATGTGCCATTGACATTGCAGGATGGCAATGTGAAGTACTTGGCTGATGTACTTCATGTCCCCAACATTACAAAGAACTTGGTTTCTGTTGGGAAAATGGTTGAGCAGGGTTTGCAGGTAAGGTTTACTGTAGATGGTTTGTATGTAGAAGAATATAAGAAGAATGGAATACTGGTTGCGCAAGGAAAGAGGGCAGAATGTTCACTCTTGATGTAAATGTGCCGGAGCTAAAGGCTGCAATGTTTGCACAAGGAACATGTGTTGTTGCAGATGTAGAAATCAAGCATAAACGGATCGGGCATGTGAATGTGCAAAGACTGAAAGCAATGCAAAGCAAAGAGCTGGTAATAGGTTTGCCAGTTTTCAAGGTTGCAGATATGCAAAAGGTGTGCGAGGCATGTAAGTTCAAAGCAAGCAAAAGGAGCTTTTCCACATGATAAACATGTAAGCAGAAATGTTCTAGAATTAGTGCATTTTGATGTATGGGATCCACCAAAGACTGCGTCTATGGGTGGATGTAGGTTTTATGCTACGTTCATTGATGACCATACGTGCAAGGTATGGGTGTACTTCATGAAGGAGAAAAGTGAGGTGTTCACTCACTTTCACAATTTCAAGGCTATGATTGAAAAACAGACAGGGAAATATATACAGTGCCTGAGGTCAGATGGAGGGAGACAATACTTCTCCAATGAGTTTAGCAGTGTTTTGAAAAAGCATGGAATTCAGAGGTAATTTTCATGCAGGTACACTTCGCAGAGCAAAATGTTGTTGTTGAGCGGAAGAACAGGCACATTGCAGAAGTTGCCAAAGCGTTGATGGCTAAGAAGGATATGTCCCATTATTATTGAGCGAAGCTGTGTCTCCAGCATGAACAGGACTCTACTGCTGCAGTGCATGATATGACACCTGAAGAGAAGTTTTCTGGTAGAAAACCTTATTTGGCACACTTAACACTAGGTTTGTGTGAGCAAAGCCACTTTTGTGGCTTTAAGCAATCTTTGTGGCAATCTTTGTGTAAATTCATTTTCTCTCAAATCAAGTGGAATCTCGTAAAACCCTTCCAGGGATTTGTTCCGTACACATATAGAGGGTTGAAAAAAAATAGAAATAAAATATTTTACATGGTTATGTCATTTTTCAAGTGTAACTTATGCACAATCGGCCAAAAAGTCCTTAATATAGGTAATATCCCAATTGGAACCCTTAAAACTTTTTAGAGCATGCTGAAACTTTTTTGAAAAATATACGGATATGTATACAACATGATTTTATATGTATACTATTTTTAGAAAAATAATTGTCAACTCATTTTGGGCTTAAAATATGTATATACGGACAAATTTAAAAGCCACTTTTGTGGCTTTTTACTATTTTTGGTAAATCACATTTTTTAATTATTCACTTTTTGAGTGAAAATAGTATACCAAGATGTTTCTCTATATCATAGGGTCTCAATGATATACTATCTTATTAGTTTGTGAAAAATTAATGTATCGTAAAGCCAATATTATTGAATGAAGTACTGAGCCACTACTGTGGCTTAAGCCACTTAAGTGGCTCAAACACACACCTAGTGTTAAAGGTTTTTGGATGCATTGCTTATGTGCATGTGCCGGATGAGCTACGAAGGAAGCTCCATCCAAAAGCAGAAAAATGTGTTTTCATTGGATACTCACTTGAGCAAAAGGGGTACAAATGCTATAATCCTGTTACGTGTCAATTGCGAGTGAGTAGAGATGTGATTTTTGATGAGTTAGCAAGTTGGTATGCTGATATAAAGCATGATATTGGGGCTGATGTAAAAGAAAATGTGGTGACAGAAAAAGCAGGTCCATCTTCGCAGGTTTTGAGTGGACCGCAAGGGTCATCGAATACAAGTGCTGTTGAAAAGCCATGGAGTGGCAAGTTGCATGAAAGGGAGAGCCCTGCTAGCTCATCTAATATATCTAGAAAGGGTAAAGAAAAGGTAGATGATGCCCCAAAGCTGCCTAATTGGAGTGCAGGTTATGATTGTGCAGATAAAGATTCAAGTGGTTCTGAGCAGTCTTGATGAGAGGAGTTTGGGATACCCTCTGTGAAGACACCAGGTGTTAAAAAGGCTTTGGAAGGCATGCATGCAAAGTTAAGAAGGTCTTCTAGAAGTCTTGATGCGTATATGGCAAAGATTGTGCAGGATGGAGAACCCACTTCTTTTGATGATGTTGTTGAAAATGTGAAATGGAAGAAAGCCATGGATGAGGAGATGGCTGTATCTGATGTAAATGAGATGTGGGATTTGGTCCCTTTGCCAAAAGACAAGAATGTAATTGGCTATAAATGGGTGTACAAGGTGAAGCATAACAGTGATGGCAGTGTAAGTAGGTACAAGGCTAGATTAGTAGCCAAAGGTTATGTACAGACCTATGGAATAGATTATGAGGAAACTTTCAGCCCCGTAGCTAAGATGGCTACAGTATGTGCTATTATTGCAGTGGTTCGTCAAAGAATTGGATGTTGCATTAGATGGATGTAAAGAATGCGTTCTTGCATGGTGACTTGCAAACAAGAAGAGGTGTATATGGAGCAACCACAGGGTTATGAGGATGTGAGGCATCCTCATTATGTATGTAAGCTTAAGAAGGCTTTATATGGGCTGAAGCCAGTGCCAAGAGCATAGCATGCGAGGATTGTGTCATACTTGGTTTCCATAGGTTTCTATATGGCTGTGCAGATCTCATCGTATGTGCGAAAGAATGAGCATGGCATTGTCATCATATGCATTTATGTAGATGATTTGATCGTTGGAAGTGATCATGAGGGTGAGATAGGACATGTAAAAACTCTCTTGAAGCAGGAGTTTGACATGAAAGATTTGGGGGAGCTGCGATACTTTTTGGGCATTGAGATAGTACGCACGAAAGAGGGCATATGGCTGTCAGAGACAATATGCATTGGATATGTTATCCAAATATGGTATGGCTGATTGTAAGCCTATTTCTATGCCCTTAGATCAGAATTTGAAGTTGAGAGTTGATGAGGGTCAAGTGCTTGAGGATGTTACCATGTATCGAAAGATTGTGGTGGGTAGCTTGATATACTTGACTTTCTCACGGCCAGACTTGAGTTACACAGTTGGCTTCGAGATTCAGTTTATTCAGCTTCCTAGGAAGCCACACTTGGATGCAGTGAGGCGTACATTGCGCTATGTGAGTACTACTTTGGATTATGCACTCTTTTATGAGACTGGCACGAAGTTGTAGTTGTTTGGTTACACAGATGCAGATTGGGCTGGTAGTGTGAGCGATCGGCGATCTATTCATACAAATTGATATTCAAACTAAAATTCATACAAATTGCTATTCAAACTAAAATTCATACAAATTGCTATTCAGACTGAAATTCATAAATTAGTAATTGGGTCTTCAGATGGAAGTACTGCAATTGCATGGAATCCTTGACTTGCTTGAGGCTTAGACATGATGGTATTTACCTTATAATTCCAAGAACTACCCGTATATACCAAGGGTATAACTGCTGCAGCTCTTTACTGGCAGTATATACGAGTAAATCTAAGACTTAAAATTATAAGCATAAATTCTATCCAGATGATGAATTCGAATATGGTTGATATGATTTTAAAAACTCTGGTTGAGAACTGATGAGTTGATTTGGATTCTGATTGAAAATTGATGATTCTTGAATTTTGGTTGAAAAGCGATAAGCTAAGCAAAACCACAATGAGGATGAAGCGGATTTATGTTCTCACTTGGGAGTGCTACTATCACATGGAGCAGCAAGAAGCAACCCATAGTTGCTTTATTGAGTACAGAGGCAGAGCACAGGAGTGCTGCATTGGCGGCATGTGAGGTAGCATGGTTGGAGATGCTACTTGGTGATTTGGGGATACAGGTACAGGTACCGATTGTCATTTATTATGACAACCTTAGCAGCATACAGTTGGCACGGAACCCACTGTTCCATGCGAGGAAAAAGCACATTGAGGTGCACTACCACTTCATCAGAGAGAGGTTCTTGGATGGCGACATAGACCTCACATACGTGAGGACAGATGAGCAGGTTGCAGATATCTTCACGAAGGCCCTTGGAGCAGAGACGTTGTGGCGATTTCGAGCGATGCTTAGAGTACAAGAGATGGCGTTGAGCTTGAGGGGGAGTGTTGAGATATCAAGCTCATCCCATGGTCCACCTGGCTGATTCCCCACTGACACTCATCACATCACTGGCACGTGGTAGCGGATACGAGGATCTTTGCTAGTGATACTGCAGCTAGACTTCACCGACAAGTCTACCTACCAAGACTGATGGCACACTTATCTTGCCAGCTCACTCACTAGTGGTTTCACATTGAACGTTGTACATACACTACTTATGATGTAGTCTCTTCTTTTAAGTCAGTAGGCCTTTTGTATCTTTTATGTTATGTTATGTAGTAAAGAAGAAGAAGAAGATTACAGCCTCCTTCCTTGTGTACTCTCTTCTAGGGTTTTGTGTGTGCTTGCAAGAGCTCAAGCTCTCTCCTCCTCTTTCTCTTTTCAACCTTGAGTAACTCAACTTCAATTTCCCAATCTATAGATAGATATCATTCAAGAAATCTTGGACAACTTGTTTGATACACATCCTCATACATATAATGATCCTATTATTTTCAGATGGCCCATAGGAATTTAGCTTGAATATGATTTCCATGCTTGGGTGGAAATTCCAACATGGTTCCCTAAAAGGGTTTGTTTCCAAGAGATAGGGGGTGCCCAAAGACCTTTACGCCTAGGGCCCAGGTCGATTCATTGAAAGGACACCTAGGGCAAAGGCCTGAGCCCAACCTTGATGTTTATCACCTGCCCAAAGCGTCTTGTGAAGGATAAGCCATAGAAGAGCAAACTTTCTAGGTGGGATTGCATCACCACCATTGACTTGGTATCATCACATATTTGCTCGAATTTTTATTCGCTCGAGAAATCTTGCTCAGGTTATGGTAAGACTCAATGTTGGGAGTTTGGAAGAACAAAAATCTTAGACTAAAGAGCTCCTGCACACGTGTGAAGCAATTGCTTAAAAGATTTGAAGCTTGGAGCATTCAACACATAGACAGGTCTCTAAATGAGGAAGCTCATGAAGCAGCACAAGGGGTGATAACCAATGTATTTGTAATGAGGGTGAATGGACCATTGTATCATGGAAGGGAGTCTCTCTCCAAAGAGGTTGAGTACTTGCAAATAGATGTTTTGCCAAAGGAGGTGTTGCCATCCAAGAAATATGCCTTTATGAGCAAAGCAAGGAAGTATGTGTTGCATGATGATGTCTTGTACATGAAAGGTGCTGATTTGGTTTTGCGGCGTGTATCATGGAAGGAGGAGATATACAAAATTTTAGAAGAAAACATGAAGGTGCATGTGGTGGTCACTTTGCCACCATGAAGGTCATGTTGCAAAAGTATTGCTTGAGGGATATGTATGGCCCAGTATATACAAAAAAGGATGTACATCATTAGTGTAGATCATGCTTGCCATGTCAAAGGATGTACATCATTGGTGTAGATCATGCTTGCCATGTCAAAGGATAGGCAAAAGGGTTTTGAATCCCGAGTTGAGGAATGCTATGTTGGCATATGATGTATTTGAAAAGTGGGGACTTGATGCGATTGGGCCATTGCCTATGACTGGTAGAGGAAAGATCTATATCCTCACTGTTGTGGACTACTTGTCAAGATGGGTGAAAGCAAAGGCAGTGAAGCAGGTCACTAGCAAGGATGTGGGGAAGTTTGTTTATGAGGAGATATGTTGCAAGTTTGGTGTGCCATTGGAGTTGCTATCAAATAGAGGTCCTGGATTCCATGGGGAGTTGGTTGACTATCTTTGTGAAGAGCTATATATACAACACAAGTATACCACTCCTTACTACCCACAATGTAATGGAGGTCCTTGATTCCATGGGGAGTTGGTTGACTATCTTTGTGAGAAGCTACATATACAACACAAGTATACCACTCCTTACTACCCACAATGTAATGGATTAAATGAAAGGTTCAATGGAGAGCTAATGAAGATACTCACACGAAGATGACTCAAAAATCAAATGAGAAGTTCAAGGACAAAGGCATCAATAAAGGGGACATCTTATTACGGTATAATAGCAAGTCGGACCATACGTTTCAAAAGAAGTTCCAAATAATATGGGAAGGTCCTTTTTTGGTTCTGGACAAATTTGCAAATGGCACTTGCTGACTTGGATGGCACTTGGCATGGATATTGTGTGAATGGTTTTAGGTTGAAGAAGTATGTTGCTCGTCTGATGTGCATTGTGAAAGATGGTATGCTTGAGATGGAAGATCTGATTGTGGATGTTGTTATGTATGAGAACGAGATTTTTGAGAAAGACATGCATCGGTTGTTTTTCCTGGAGGCTTCTGCTTGTCATGAATGATCAAGAACACTAGGGGGCTTAGCAAGTTATGTTAGGCACTTTTTGTGAGACCCAAAAACTACATATGGTCTTTGGAATGACTTGTCAATTCGTT
>NC_141087.1:1225038-1242538 GCF_041138505.1 Cibotium barometz | reverse complement strand
GTAGAATTTTGCTAACCAGAATCGTGCGAGAGGGGATTCTACTCATAGAGCTAAGCCTTTAGACTAATCCTACCAAGTCTGGTCGAAAACAGACAACTCTATCGCGTTAGATCTGCAGACTAAATACGCTTAGAAATCCTAATCACACAACTAATTAAATGCTAATGAGACATTAACAAATTAGTAATGGAAAGGAAGAGCACGATACACAGAGTAACCTCGTGAAAACGCATTTGCATTCGGAGCACCGAGGCAACAGTAGCGAGCATCGGATGTCAAGCGCGCTCGTAGTTCTTCTTTTAGCTCTTACGCAGGAATCCCTTACAAATGAGTAGATTTTCACATATATAGGCGGGTCGGGACGCTCAACTGGGAATTAACCGACACTTAATTTGGGAACATCCTATACAATGTGGAAGTATTTTAGCCCCGGCTTTACTCAAATCTAATTAGATTAGACTATCGAGACCATCTCGGCTCGGCCGCGGGCTATGGGACCCGAAAAATTAAAAAAATTAAAAATTCTTCGCAGCTTCACGGGCAGTCCTTCTAGCACTTTAGCATTGATTTTAGGCCGGCACATATGTTCCCGGAATATTCCTCCCCACCTAGACTGCGCATGTCCTCGGGCACGTTGAAACGTTGTCAAGGATGGCTTGGGTGGTTGTCTTGATGCTTCAAGTGGTGGTATGGCATGTTGACATTGGAATGTTTGAGGTCTTTTTGATCAGAAGTTTGCTTTAACCTACATCTTACAATAGGATATAAGAGCACATCTTACATGGATGTAATCAAATGCATGACCTAGGTAGTTGGACAATTCTTGGTTTTATAGGGATCTTTTGCATTGGAGTTGTCATACATTGCCATTGGCATTGACCTGGTTTTTCTGGAGTGGGAGTTAGTGTTGTGACTTGTTGAGCCTTCATGGGCTTCTTGATCTTTCATGTGCTCATTTAGAGCAGAGAACATATTCCTAACTTCTTTTGAAACATGAGATTGGCATGTGACATTTTTGGATGGGTTAGGTTCCACTGGCGGAAGATAGGTAGAAATTTCAAATGGAGAATTTTCCAACTAACCCGTGTCAATGCATCTAATGCAACACATACAAACAAATGCAACTTAAACCTAAAGTTAGATATGAAAATATTGAGCACATTCTTCTATTCTTCTTCTGGTTCTCCAAAGATGTCAGCATTTGCATTGCAATTGATCAATGATCTTCATTTTCTGTAACCTGTATGTACCTGTTTTGGAAATGATTTTTCTTGTTTGGACCTATGATCTATAGACCTGTGATTTGGAGTAGACCTATTTCTACACCATGTATAGACATATTTGTCGATGTTCTGTATCATTGTTCCAGCCTTTGGTCTCTTTTAACATGTTATCCTACTCATGTACCTGTTTAACTTGTTCTAGCTGCACACAGAGCCGTTTTTCCGATTTTCCCTGTGGTAACTTAAGATTTTGCTTGAATACATGTAGCCTGTGTGGTTGGACTTGAAATGGAAGTGTTAGAGATGGTTCTTTAAGCGTTGACAATTCCATTTTCTTGAGCAGCATCTTTGTAGTCCATTGTGTGAGCTCGCCACATAAGATTTTATGTGAAAAACAAAAAATAAAACAAAAAGAAGAACATTGACAAGGGTATGTACCGAGTCGAGGGAAAAATCCTCCTAGTAGTGAGGGAAAAAGTGCCTCAGCAATCCTAAGGTCATGTCTCTTTTATTGATCGATATTTATACACACCTATGGGGTTTAGACATCTGCATTATCCCTATCTATTTGCGGATATTCTATGGGCATTAAAATAGAAATCAAAGCAAAAGAAAAAATTTACACAAAAAAACATGCCCTTAATAGATTTACCACCATAAGTCCGCATTTAGAATGCTTCCTCCCCACCTAGCCTATGTTTAGTTTGGCCGAATGGTTGTGCATGTGCATGGGATTGAACAGTAAGTGTCTATGCACAGCCTTGTAATGTGGCCCTATAGCATGATATCATAGAAGTTGCAATAAGAATAGCATGTTGTGCTAGATGGGGATCATGAGCGATGTGCTCATGGGCTTCTGATGGCAAGGCATTCTTCAAATGATTCTAGGAAGAGGGTGAGTTCGGGATCTTCTATGTGCGGTTCAATGTAGTGACTGCTCTTCAAATGATTCTAGGAAGAGGGTGAGTTCGGATGTGCGGTTCAATGTAGTGACTGCTCTCACCTTCCTTATCCAGAATCATAGCTTCATAGCTTACCTCTCGGAGATTTGAGATACGGTGACAGAAGCTTGTCTTCTCCACGTGAGCTTTGTTGGTGCTTGAGATGGCATAATTTGACTTGAAGGAAGATCCACTTGCGTGGATTTTTGTTGTCATACACCCACTTGCATTTGACTTGGGATGTTATTGACTTCCACACCCAGTTAGATGTCAGCTTCGTTGTAACCTTCGATGGTGGAAGTTTATTGGAAACTTGCTTTGGTCTCCACACCCATTGATTAGTAACCTATGGCTTGGATGTGTTGAAATATACAAGTGAATAGGGTGTGTGTGGGAACAAGCCCTTGGTTAGAGGCTGTAAAAGAGAAGATGTAATTGTGAAAGAACCTGTGAAAAGGTGAGAAGAATCTACTGGGAGAGAATAAAGGGTAGCATGAGAGAATTTAGGAAGTGTGGAGTTATTCTGGGAGATATTCAGGGAAAAGAGAAGAGTGGAGAGAATCAGGCAAAAGGTGGAGATATTCTGGGAGTGAATCATGGAGAAATCAATGGGATTTGATGCTTGATGTAAACTCTATAAATTGAGGCATAGCCCTAATAAGAATTTACTGGTTTTTGAGTATCCATGCCTACATTAATCTATTTGCTAATTATTCACTAATTACATCTTAATCATTTGCTAATCACTTTGTTAATGATGTTGATTCTAGTGTTTGATCTACCATAGCTCATCATTATGCTCAAATTTCAACATGGTATCAGAGCCATGCCTAGAATCAATTAGGTTTATGAGCCCATTAGTTAATTAATTAGGATTAGTAGATAATTAGCAAAAAATCAAATTTTTAGTGAGCTTTTCACTTCCCCCTTCACCCCCAGCCAGTGGAGGACTCCATTCTCCTTGCACACATAACATTAGGCTAAGCCCTTTTAGGTACTTATAGTAGACTCATAGGGCTACACACAACTCAAATCTTGTGGCCCAATTTAACGCAGAACGCCAGTGGGAGCTCAATTACTGGGCGCCATTTTTCTGAAGGGAATTGAAGATTTCTTCAAGCTCAGTTCAAATGTTTCTAATTCCTCCTAGCCCAAGGTGTATTCAAGCATGCTCTACAAGCTGGTAAAGACAGAATTGAGTTTCATCAAGTCTACATTGAGATCCAAGCTCTTCATCAAATCTGCAGGTGACTTTGGTAAAACAGAGATTAAGCTTTTAATATTTAGTCAAATCTTGTGTTTCTTGGCTTAATCCTCTACTAGGCTCATTGCTATTAATGCCTTTGAAAGCATTTGAGCTCATTTGAAGTGGAAGGCACCAGATCTGGACTCCCCGCATACTCTGTTTTCTGCACACAAAATAGAGCATTAATTTGCTAATCACTGATTAATCAGTGCTAATCACTATATTTTGGTGTAATTGAGGGTTCAAATTAACCATTAGGTATCTGGTACAGATCCCTATAACTTCAGATTGCAATTCGGAGTTGGTTTAATACTCCAACCATCTCGTACAAATTGGTTACCCTTGATTTAATGTAATTTCTGGGAAAATTGTGCTGATAAATTTGTGATAATCATCATTTTGCATTTAACCCTTAGTTAATGCCTGTAAATCTCACTCAAATTCAAGATTATTCATAGCCAGAGTTGCATTTAGAATGTGCATGAGAATGAATGCTATACGCATTATGTATTGGGCACATTGCATCAGTGTAAATATGGGAACAGACACTGCCCTTGTCCAGAATAAGGCAAGAGGTAAGACCTCCCGCATAACTTTGGGTTTGCATTGCATAATGATACAAAATAAACATAAAAAGCCCAAAGGAACTGTCAGCAAAACATTGAAACATGTTGCTCACATGGAGCAAAAAGACCTGATGGACAAGCTCATGGCCCCAGCCATGAAAGAAGAAGAATATCTCTTTCCAAGAAGAGGATCCACACCAAGAAGATCTAAAGGAAGAATTGAAGAAAGACATGGACACGAGAAGAGAAGCTGCCACGAGAAGAGAAGCTGCCCCAAGAAGACTGAAAGAAGAGATGGACGTGTGGAGAGAAGCTGCCACGACAAGAAGACTGAAGAAAAGAGAAGATGTGAGGCTCCAAAGAGTGAGGAGCCATGTGAAAATCTCTGAGAGAGAGAGAGAGAGAGAGATCCCACAACCCAATGTAACCTTCCCCAACAAAGTAAAACCACCTCTGAGCCACCGATGATGTAGGCCACGTGGTAGATAGAGGTATGTGTGAGTACTTTTAGTCAAGGTCGCGGGCACTTATAGTAGCCTTGGACACATAGAGAGAGAGAGTGTCAAGGACTATGGAGTTTAGGGACTTGAGGCACTGGTCGCGGACTGTCAAGTAAGAAAGAAACTTGATACAGGGTCGAGGTGTGCTGAGATAACTTGAGGGGAGGTGTAGACACTAGTCACGGACTATCAAGTAAGGGGAGGCAAACTTGGTATAGGGTCTAGGTGTACTAGGAGAATTCACTTGAGGGGAGGTGTTGAAATATACAAGTGAATAGGGTGTGTGTGAGAACAAGCCCTTGGTTAGAGGCTGTAAAAGAGAAGATGTAATTGTGAAAGAACCTATGAAAAGGTGAGAAGAATCTACTGGGAGAGAATAAAGGGTAGCATGAGAGAATTTAGGAAGTGTGGAGTTATTCTGGGAGATATTCAGGGAAAAGAGAAGAGGTGGAGAGAATCAGGCAAAAGGTGGAGATATTCTGGGAGTGAATCATGGAGAAATCAATGGGATTTGATGCTTGATGTAAACTCTATAAATTGAGGCATAGCCCTAATAAGAATTTACTGGTTTTTGAGTATCCATGCCTACATTAATCTATTTGCTAATTATTCACTAATTACATCTTAATCATTTACTAATCACTTTATTAATGATGTTGATTCTAGTGTTTGATCCACCATAGCTCATCATTATGCTCAAATTTCAACAGGATGGTCGGCGTGGAACCTGCTATTGAGGCTTTGGCTTTTGTCTTTGAGCTGAGATGGGGATTCGAGCATGTGTTGTTGAAGATTGGCTTCTTTTCGGGATCCACATATGCTTGTACCTTGCTTGTGCTTGAATGAGGTTCTTTGGTATCCAAATTTGTCGATGTGTGGACTTTGGAGAAGATGGTTTCTTAACGTGAGGATGCCATTTCTTGGAGATTTGCTTGTAGCGTGTGCTTCGTTGCTTAGAAAATGGCCTTTGTCGCATGTTCTGAGCTTGTTGTGACGAGAAGGGGATTTCTTGAGAGTTGATTTGGGTATCCAAATTTGTTTCGAATTTGAGTGAGCAGGTGCTTTGGTACCCAAATTTTTGCTATGCTGATTTCTTTGTTTTCCACAGACATTATGGATGTCAGCTTGGATCTTGTGTCTTTAAGAACCTATTTCTTGGGCATCCAAACCTGTTTCCTGGCAGCTTTTAAGAGGTTGAAGGGATTTGTGCAGGCATGGTTTTTGGATGATGTGCTGTCTGTTTTCTAACCCAACCTGTGTGTACTTTGAGGTTTAGTGCCGTTAGATTTGGATGTAGATTAGCTGGCTCCTTCCTATGTTTTAGATTCACATAGGGTTGGAAGAAGAGCCAGTTGTAACTCTTCTAGTACATTATCATCCTCCTCTTGTGGTACCAGCAATTGATATGAATACTTTTAGGAGCAAAGTCCACAAAGGATATCAGAGATCCAATATTGAAATAAACTTTGTCTAGCTCCCAATTAAAGTAGACATTGTGCTTTCTTTGCCACAACTTTTCAAGGATAATATCCGCTACTGAGGTATGTGCAGGTAGAATATGAAACTTGTTACTACACTCAATGTCATTGATGGACATTGGTATTTCTGCGTACCCCATTGTGTGGACCTTTTCGTTTGATAAACTTGTGAGTGTGACATTTGTTGTTGGCACTAATTGAACTCCTTTCAACTATTTGAAAACTTCAAAGTTCATGGAGTCGTAAAGTACTGGGATCTTGCATCACCTAGTGAGACCTTTTGCTTTTTGAGCCAAGTTGGATAAGAACATACGGGTCTAATCCATCCGCGCTATTGTCATCACATTCAACCTGTGGTTTGACCTCGTGTACTAGCTACTTACCTAGAGAAATTCTTATTCTCTTTGACATATTAGCGTCTACCTCAAGTGGATTTGTGATGAGTAGGTACATAGTTCCATTGAGATCATAGTACCGGTCATCATAGTATTCCACTTGTGTGATGTATGATTCAGTGGGAGTGGATGAGTAGGTACATAGTTCCATTGAGATCATAGTACCGATCATCACAGTATTCCACTTGCGGTGTATAATTCAGCGAGAGTGGATGTAATTCAATGCATAAGGCATGTCGACCTAGGGGATCCAGGTAAATTCTTGCTCCATAAACATTTTCATACTGATATTGCAACCACATTTTGACATTTGCTATGTAGTTTGGCCTATCGATTTCAAATTGGCTCTCATTTATGTGCGGATAGAGTGTTTCTGGCATTTGATGTACTCTCTCATACATGAGATCATATGCGTTTATTGTTTGTGCCCTTTGAACCATTGGCAAGACCATCGTTTGCATTAGAGCTCATGGTCTCTTCGGGCGTGTTTTGACTTTGATTGGCCATTTTTTTTTGCTTAAAATTGCACCACCTGGTCTGTAGCTTGGACTGTGGCAATTAATAGCTCAAAACAAGCGTCTTGCTTAGGAGATTTAGGCACACTTTACAGCACAGCATTTTGCCAATCGAGTTGCCCGTAGTCCTCAAAATAGTAAATTTCTATGTAGGCGAGTGGGGAATGTGACTTTTGAAAAGAAAGAAAAAGACTTCTTACCTGTATCCCATAGAGCTCCCTTCTCCCCAAGCCTCGAGCCTATATATAAAATGTCTTAGTGACTACCCATCACACGACGTAGACCAAGGCACGGCGGCTCGGCTCCCCAAAGTGGGCCATTTTTCGTCAACACTCTCAAGCACGCATGAGCTGGCTTACCTCCTTTTTTTTAACCGCGTAGATTTTCACGGCCGGTCAAATTCTGGTGGGGCCGCACAGATTTTGTGGCCATGAATATTTTCACGAGCGGAACGATTTTCGCGGCCGTGCTCTCGCGGGTGGGGCTACCCGGCTATGTGGCGACCGGGTGGATTTTTTGCATCCGACCCCTCTCACGGTCGTGGAGTTTACGTCGGTCGGAATGGGCCGTAATGATCTCCTTGCACGGTCGGACTCTCACAGTCGTAATTTTGCGGCCGAAACTACGAACTTGCAGACGCACGTTTCCTCCACGGTCGTGACTCGTTCCACAGCGGTCGGAACAAGTCCACGACTGTATCTCTTGCTTCCTCCTCTTCAGCCGCAACTCCTTGCACCTCCTCACGTGACCACAATGCTCCTCACAGCCGTAACTCTCACCTCATACAATACTCCCAAAGTTGCAACTCACACGACCGGATCTTCTGTGCCAGTGTACATGCAAGTGTGTGTATGGGAGGGCTGAGATGGATGCATATGTGACCTAGCTGTGGATGTCAAACAGTCTAGATGCCTTCACAAATCATATGCTAAGATGCAAAACTACAATTCCTACTGCTACTCTAACTAAAAAACATAAACTGAAAAACAAAAATGAATATCTAAATCTAAACACAAACACACCTAAAGACACATACAACGCAGACTCCACTCATGAACATAAGCGAAAACACACATCGTATATGTTTAACCCATCCTACAGATGCACATAAGGTTTTTACGCCTACCAGCTATCAAAAAATCTAAAATACTAGGCGTGAGCCTAGGACGGTCCTGGACGAAGCTACAGGCCAAAAACCTCGTACTAGTGTAGGCACTCGTCCCCGACAACGGTGCCAATGTTCGCGGGTCTTCGCGACACGTGTATGCAGTGTAGCGAGAACTCTAGCAAACAATAATGTCTACTGAGGACAAGCTAACCCGACTAGTGCATGGAAGCAGTGGTGTAGGTGTCAAGAGACCACCCGAGGGACAATGGCGAGAGCGTAGCTAATCTACCCGTACTGCTAAGGTCTCACGTGCACTAATCCTACACGGACAAGCTAATCGAATGTGATTGGAGTGAACCTAAGCTATCCGGCCAACCTATCTAAGCTAGAACAAGCCTAAGGAAGCTACCCAAACAAGAAAAACATCCTCTAATCGCATCTGGGTGGCAAACTCACCTACGAGCTGTGAACTCGAAAAGTAGAGTTCCGCTAATTGGAATTGCACAAGATGAGATTCTACTCATAGAGCTAAGCCTCTACACAAATCCTACCAAGTCTAGTCGAAAACCGACAACTCTATCGCACGAGATCTGCTAAACTCACTTAGAAATCCTAATCGCACAACTAATTAAATGCTAATGAGACATTAACAAATTAGTAATGGAAAGGAAGAGCAAGGGACACAGAGGAACCTCCTCAAGATGTATTGCACAACTAATTAAATGCTAATGAGACATTAACAAATTAGTAATGGAAAGGAAGAGCAAGGGACATAGAGGAACCTCCTCAAGATGTATTTGCATTCGGAGCACCGAGGCAACAGTAGTAGCGAGCATCGGACATCAAGCACGTTGGTAGTTCTTCTTTTAGCTCTTACACAGGAATCCCTTACAAATGAACCGATTTTCACATATATAGGCCGGTCGAGATGCTCAATCTGAAATTAACCGACACTTATCCAATGTGGAAGCATTTTAGCCCCGACTTTACGCAAATATAATTAGATTAGCCTATCAAGACCATCTCGGCTCGACCGGGCTGCGGGATCGAAAAATTTAAAAAAATTAAAAATTAAAAATTCTTCGCAACTTCACGGGCACTCCTTCTAGCACTTTAGCATTGATTTTAGGCAGGCACATATGTTCCCGAAACACATATATACATATATGTATGTATGTATATATCTATGCATGTATATATATATATATATATATATACATACAAATATATATATATATATGTATGTATGTATGTATATATATATACATATAGATATGTATGTATGTATATGTGTATATATATATATATACACATATCTATATATATATATATATATATAGATATGTATGTATGTATATGTGTATATATATATATATATATAGATATGTGTATATATATATATATACACATATCTATATATATATATATATATAGATATGTATATATATATACATACATACATACACACACACACATATATATATATATACATACATACATATATATATATATATACATACATACATACATACATACATACTTGCATACATACATACACACATACATACATATATACATGCATACATACATACACACACACACACATACATGCATACATACACACACACACACATACATACATACATAATACATACATAATACATACATACATACATACATACATACATACATACATACATACATATATATATATATATATATATATATATATATATATATATATATATATATAGGCACACACAGAGACAAATCTATATATATATATATATATATATATATATATGTATGTATATATATATATATATATGTATGTATGTATGTATGTATATATGTATTTAGATATGTATATATGTACATATGTACATACGTAACTCTCACCTTGTAAAATACTCCAACAGTTGCAACTCACACGACCGGATCTTCTGTGCCAGTGTACATGCAAGTGTGTGTATGGGAGGGCTGAGATGGATGCGTATGCGACCTAGCTGTGGATGTCAAAACACTCTAGATGCCTTCACAAATCATATGCTAAGATGCAAAACTACAATTCCTACTGCTACTCTAACTAAAAAACATAAACCAAAAACATAAATTGAAAAACAAAAATGAATATCTAAATCTAAACACAAACATAGCTAAACACACATCCAACACAGACTCCACTCATGAACATAAGCGAAAACACACATCGTACATGTTTAACCCATCCTAAAGATGCACATCAGGTTTTTACGCCTACCAACTATCAAAAAATCTAAAACACTAGGCATGAGCCTAGGGCGGTCCTAGACGAAGCTACAGGCCAAAAACCTCGTACAAGTGTAGGCAATCGTCCCTGACAAAACGGCGCCAGTGTTCGCGGGTCTTCGCGACACATGTATGCAGTGTAGCGAGAACTCTAGCAAACAATAATGTCTACTGAGGACAAGCTAACCCGACTAGTGCATGGAAGCAGTGGTGTAGGTGTCAAGAGACCACCTGAGGGACAATGGCGAGAGCGCAGCTAATCTACCCGTACTGCTAAGGTCTCACGTACGCTAATCCTACACGGACAAGCTAATCTAATGTGATTGGAGTGAACCTAAGCTATCCGGCCAACCTATCTAAGCTAGAACAAGCCTAAGGAAGCTACCCAAACAAGAAAAACATCCTCTAATCGCATCCGGGTGGCAAACTCACCTACGAGCTGTGAACTCAGAAAGTAGACTTTCGCTAACTAGAATCGCGCAAGATGGGATTCTACTCATAGAGCTAAGCCTCTACACAAATCCTACCAAGTCTAGTCGAAAACCAACAACTCTGTTGCACGAGATCTACTAAACACGCTTAGAAATCCTAATCACACAACTAATTAAATGCTAATGAGACATTAACAAATTAGTAATGGAAAGGAAGAGCACGAGACACAGAGTCACCTCCTCAAGATGAATTTGCATTCAGAGCACCGAGAGCGAGCATCGGATGTCAAGTGCGCTCGTAGTTCTTCTTTTAGCTCTTACACAGAAATCCCTTACAAAAATGAACCGATTTTCACATATATAGGCCGGTCGAGATGCTCAATCTGAAATTAACCGACACTTAAACTGGGAACATCCTATCCAATGTGGAAACATTTTAGCCCCGACTTTACTTAAATATAATTAGATTAGCCTATCGAGACCATCTCGGCTCGACCGGGCTGCGGGACCCGAAAAATTTTAAAAAATTAAAAATTAAAAATTCTTTGCAACTTCACGAGCACTCCTTCTAGCACTTTATCATTGATTTTAGGCAGGCACATATGTTCCCGAAACACATATATACATATATGTATGTATTTATGCATATACATACATACATACATACATGCATATAGACATACAAACATACACACATAAATACATACATACATACATACATATATATATATATACATATATATATATATATATATATATATATACATATATATACATATATATATATATATATATACATATACATATATATACATATATATATATATATGTATATATATATATGTATGTATACATACATACATACATACATATATATATATACATATATATATATATATACATATACATATATATACATATATATATATACATATACATATATATACATATATATATATATATATATATATACATATACATATATATACATATATATATATATATATGTATATATATATATGTATGTATACATACATACATACATACATACATACATACATACATACATATATATATATATATATATATATATATATATATATATATATATATATACATACATACATACATAGATACATACATACATGCATACATACATACATACATACATACATACATAAATACATACATGCATGCATATGCATGCCGCATGGCTATATACAAACATTACATATAAGTACAGAGCACTGATCATTGAAAATTGGTTAGGAACATAATAGACCAAATGCTATATATGTTCATAATATATAGGACTATATATGCCCAAATTATAATTCATATATCTAAAGTGTGTATGTACATACACGAGACCATTTATTAGAGATGTATAATCAAAGTATATTTATAGAGATGGTGGTGTTAGATGAATGTAGATAGATATTTCAATATATGCATGTATGTATAACTATATCATATAATATGTAGGAAATGAATAAGGATTATATTATATAACCGAGATAAGATATATATATATATATAATATCAGTATATATATGTATGTATGTGTAGTCCTGCATGGTTAGGTGTGCATATATGCATGACCAAAGGTTATCCAAGGGATTATATGTGTGTAGACTATGATCGTTATAGAACACTTAGAGGAATAGTGTTATTTACATTATCAAGATAATTTCTCAGATATGCAAATATGTGCCTTTTTATGTATCTTACCAAGTTGGATTGTCAATCTCGATACATATGTATGTAAATGTGTGTGTTATCAATTTGGATAAGAAAAGGGAAAAAAGAAATTATAATGAGATTAAGTCATTAACATTGTCAAAATGAAAAAACTTTTATATATAGAGAGCCTCTCTTAAAAACAATCCAGCCTATAGTCATCCAGACAATCTAGCTTTACATCAGTATATGAAGTCAATATGCCAATCTTACCATCTTTTAAAAAGTCAAATAACAATTTAGAATCCATTTCATGTCCTCATAAAGTATTGCTCATCATGTGTTCAGACATCTTTAAATTTGTATATGATCGTGAACAAAGGATATGTTGATGATATTATATAGGAGTACTAAAATCATTGTTAATGCATTCTAAGTTTCAATGAGGTCCAATATATATATTATTTATATTTCCAAAATTCAAAAGGTCTATGTAGGTATTGTAAATTATAACTGTGTCAAGCCTTTCACTGTATCCATTGCCATATTTTGATGAATACCTCATATATTTAATATAAAGTTATCTAACTTTTTGAATAATATTATCAATTCAACACCCCAAAATGGATATTAACCCAGAATATATATGTGGGGGCGATAATCCATGCATATGAAAAAAGTTATAATGATACCCAACATGAAAATTATCTCGGAATATAACTTATTATACAATCAGAGAATAATCTCATAATGTTACAAATCGTACATCATATAAGGTATGACATTGGCAGCAATAGATCATCCAACCTGAGCCATGGATTTCGTTGGATTACAACCAACACAGATGGAACCATGCTAGATATAGTTAAAGCAACATTTATCAAACCGGTTTAGAAGTGAGAAGGAGCCGCTATAATGCAAACATTATATATATATATATATATATATATAGTTATCATATGGAGCATAGGAACCGAGGTGGTAAATTAATTATGGAAGACCAAAACCATGCGTCGTTTCTACCCGATTGAGCGATTCTCCTTTTTCTGCGAACCAAAAGCCGAAATCATGAGTATACATTCACGGCCAGTAGCTTATAATTAATGTGATTATGTATTTAAAAAAATGCCCAATTATATTTAAGCAGGGGGTCCTATATAAAGAGACCAGTAAGGAGAAAGGGATTTTACCTAAGATGGTATAAATAACTATTATTATGTAGTCATTATCTAGTGGATATACTTTTACCGGTTAGTACTTCAATTGATACTTATCAAAAAGTGTATGAATAAGTATCATGAGATGATGCCTAGAATATATAACATTATACTTATTATCTTATAGATGATAAAAGTTGTGGTTCAAGCATATATCGCCACACAAAATGCATTGTAAGTATTAGTTATAGATGAGTTTAATGTTATATTTATATTATAAAATTTGTCCAAGATAAAAGTATTAATATGAACAATTTGGTTCGAAAGAAATTATTGTGAAGATAGATGTGTCATATTTAACTTCTCAGAGATGAGTTAGATGTATATGCTTGTATGTATAAGTATGCATATGCATGCAGCATGGTTATATATCAACATTACATATAAGTGCAGAGCACCGATCATTGAAAATTGGTTAGGAAGATAATAGAACAAATGCTATATATGTTCATAATATATAGCACTATATATGCTCAAATCATAATTCATATATCTAAAGTGTGTATGTACATACACGAGACCATTTATTAGAGATGTGTAATCAAAGTATATTTATAGAGATGGTGGTGTTAGATGAATGTACATAGATATTTCAATATATGCATGTATGTATAACTATATCATATAATATGTAGGAAATGAATAAGGGTTATATATAATTGAGGTAAGATATATATGTATTAGTATATATATGCATGTATGTGTAGTCCTGCATGGTTAGGTGTGCATATATGCATGACCAAAGGTTATCCAAGGTATTATATATATGTAGACTATGATAGTTTTATAGAGCACTTAGAGGGATAGTGTTATTTACAAGATCAAGATAATCTTTCAGATATGCACATATGTGCCTTTTTAGGTATCTTACCAAGTTGGATTGTCAATCTAGATAGATATGTATGTAAAAGTGTGTGTGTGTGTGTGTGTGTGCGTGTGTGTGTGTATGCAGATAAATATGCCCAAGTATGTGTTATAATCAATACAGAATGTATGTATGTATGTATGTATCCCACCTCTCCCAACCCGATATAGGAAGCTAGACCACACAAATGGAGCAATTGGCTACCACTTGTGTGGATATTGTGTGGATAGCCAACTATCCACACAAATGGAGCAGTTGGCTACCACTTGTGTGGATAGCCAACTATCCACTTTTAAGAGAATATTTTCAATAAGAAGAAACACAACAAAAATTAATAATTTTATTTGTGTTAAAATAGATCCTCATTCATCTCATCAAGGTTTATAATTGTATCATGTTTATCACAATTAAAAGTACTAATGGTGTTATATGAGAAATGGATTGAATGGCTCCCCCAGGGAAAATGGTTCCACAACGAAAAATGGTTGTGTCCATTTCACACAAAAGTTAATACTTTGTGAGAGATGGGATCCATGCTTCCTGCCATAATGTCACAATATCAAAAAGTTAGCAATAATAATTAGGTCCTGCAAACATATTCGTGCTATAAAAAATCAAGACCCACAAAATAGTACTTTGTGAGAGATGGATTACCTGTTTCTTGTAAAAGAATAAAAAATAAAATTAAAAATATAAAAAGATCACAAATAATAACTAGGTCCTACAAACTTTGTTAAGGATGGTATCCAAGTTTCCTATTAGAAAATATCAAAAAAGTTAGCAATAACTAATGGGACCTACATATCCTGTACATGACAATCTCCTGAGACCAAGGGAGATTTGGGAAACAATAATATATATATTGAGAATTAAAGTCCCATAAGAAACGAGTCATGTACAAGAGACATGTAGGTAAAAAGAAAAACAATGAGATTAGGTTATAACAAATAACAATGACAATTGAGTAATAACCTTATAACAATTTTGATGTACAAAAAAGTTATGGTTAGAGGACAATTGTGGTAGAGAATGATAACAACTTTGTTGTAGAGAAAGTTATGGTTAAATAAAATCTGTAGGATAGAATGATAACAAGAAAGATTTGGACAAATGGTGTTATTGCTTCGAGTTGTAGAAGTAAACCGGGTAGATATCCACGTTGAAGAGGAAGGAATCATTACCTGCCACCAAAACCAATCAAAGTACCAGTTAGTGATAACTCAACTGAATACAAAGAGTGACAGGTAAATGCCATCCCTTCGCATATCATACATGTCACTTCAACCCAAACCACCTAAATATTTATCCCATAATCTAATTTCATAGCAAACATTCTTTAATGCAGTGATAATCTATCAATTTGGATAAGAAAAAGGGAAAAAGGGAAGTATAATGAGATTAAGTCATTAACATTGTCAAAATGAAAAAACTTTTATCGATAGAGAGCCTCTCTTAAAAAGGGAAGTATAATGAGATTAAGTCATTAACATTGTCAAAATGAAAAAACTTTTATCGATAGAGAGCCTCTCTTAAAAACAATCCAGCCTATAGTCATCCAATCAATCTAGCTTTACATCAGTATATGAAGTCAATATGCCAATCTTACCATCTTTTAAAAAATCAAATAACAATTTAGAATCCATTTCATGTCCTCACAAAGTATTGCTCATCATGTGTTCAGACATCTTTCAATTTGTATATGATCGTGAACAAAGAATATGTTGATGATATTATATAGGAGTACTAAAATCATTGTTAATGCATTCTAAGTTTCAATGAGCTCCAATATATATATTTTTTATATTTTCAAATTCAGAAGGTCTATGTACGTATTGTAAATTATGACTATGTCAAGTCTTTCACTATATCCACTGCAATATTGTGATGAATACCTCATATATTTAATATAACGTTATCTAACTTTTTGAATACTATTATCAATTGGACACCCCAAAATGAATATTAACCCAGAATATATATGTGGGGGCGATAATCCATGCATATGAACAACGTTATAATGATACCAAACATGAAAATTATCTCGGAATATAACTTATTATACAATCAGAGAATAATCCCATAATGTTACAAATCACACATCATATAAGGTATGACATTGGTAGCGATAGATCATGGCAAATCAGAGAACAGGTCAACATCCAACCTGAGCCATGGATTTCGTTGGGTTACAACCAACACAGATGGAACCATGCTTGATATAGTTTGAGCAACATTTATCAAACCTGTGTAGAAGTGAGAAGGAGCCGCTATGATGCAGGTATTATATATATATATATATATATATATAGTAATCAGATGGAGCATAGAAACCGAGGCAGCAAATTAATTATGGAAGACCAAAACCATGCATTGTTTCTAGCCGATTGAGCGATTCTCCTTTTTTTGCCAACCAAAAGACGAAATCATCAGTATACATTCACGATCAGTATACATTCACGATCAGTAGCTTATAATTAATGTGATTATGTATTAAAAGAAAATGATCAGTATACATTCACGAAATCATCAGTATACATTCACGATCAGTAGCTTATAATTAATGTGATTATGTATTAAAAGAAAATGCCCACATATATTTAATAAGCAGGGGGTCCTATATAAAGAGACGAGTAAGGAGAAAGAGATTTTACCTAAGATGGTATAAATAACTATTATTTAGTCATTATCTAGTGGATATACTTTTATCGACGGTTAGTACTTCAATTGATACTTATCAAAAAGTGTATGAATAAGTATCATGATGATGCCTAGAATATAGAACATTATACTTATTATCTTATAGATTATAAAAATTGTGGTTTAAGCATATATCGTCACACGAAATGCATTGTAAGTATTAGTTATAGATGAGTTTAATGTTATATTTATATTATAAAAATTTTCCAAGCCAAAAGTATTAATATGAACAGTTTGGTTTCTAAGAAATTATTGTGAAGATAGATGTGTTATATTTAACTCCTCAGTGATTATTTAGATGTATATGCTTGTATGTATAAGTATGCATATGCATGCCGCATGGCTATATACAAACATTACATATAAGTGC
>NC_141087.1:1112538-1217538 GCF_041138505.1 Cibotium barometz | reverse complement strand
CTCAAATTGGATGAATGTCAGGTTGTAAAGGGCCAAAGGGTGGAACGTACAAGTCTGACGCTCATGAGCAGGGCATTGAAGCGAAAGAGCTTAGACGGCGAAGATGAAACAGGTGATGCGGAGAATAACTTGCACACAAAGCGACGCAAGCAAGATTACTTTGGAGTGTAGTCTAAGAAGAACATATGGTGGCAGGCGGCATGGTTCCTTCCGCACGAGGACCATGACAGTCTGAGGTGGTACTTCACCCGTACAGGTATTCAAGGAGTGATACACAGGCAATCAAATGGTGAAGTCTTGCATGTGCCTGGCACTGGTGGTCACTTTGAAATAGAGTGGCACCTTGGTGGTGATCTCAAGACCCTCAAATGCATGTTGGGAACTAAAAGCGGTGCTAACACTTTGTTTCCATGCATCTTTTGTTGTCATCCAAGGATGCCAAGTGTCGAAGTGGGGAAGGCCAAACAAGCAACCAAGGTGAAAGGTCGTATAAGCAGGCAAGTGCAAAGGGCTCAAATCAATTACAAAAAGAGAAGGGTATGCACGTCTGGCTCAATGGAATTATGAGCTGCAATCAAAGCAAGGCACCATCTCGCGCAGAGAGGAGGATGCAACTTGGAACCCTATTCTTTCAATTCCACTGTCACGAGTACATGTGTGTACCTTGCACGCAAGACTTAGAATTCTGGACAAATTGTTGATGCTCCACATCAATTATGCTTGGAACATGGAGCCAGAGTCACGGCGAGAACAGGGCATCCAAGAGCTTGAAGTTGTTTTATCATCCGCCGTGGGGCTTCACGCAGGTGCTGTCACCCTCTCTAAGGATCGCAAAAACCCATCAAGTACCCAAGATAACCCTAATAAGATATGTATGGGTGGTGCAAAAGCAAGACACCTGCTCTCAAACTATGGTGAGGCTCAAAGCCATACACATTTTGAATTATGGAAGCAGATTTGTGATGTAACAACCTATCGAGGCAATGAGGCGACACTAGGATTGAAGCGTGCACATGTGTGGGAAGCTTGTGATGAGATGATGAGGCTTCTTGAGCGCCCGTATCTTGATGAAGCAGAGATAGCTACATTCAAGACTTTGATTGACAGATTCACAGAAGAAATGATCGATGCTTGGGGGGAAACTCATATAACACACTACATGCATATTCTCTATGCGCACAGTTCCTTCTTTCTAGATGAATATGGGTCTCTTGCACTCTGGAGCAACCAAGGCATGGAACGATTACATTACCAAGCCAAGGCGGCCTATTTTAAGAACACGGGTCATGGCGGTGGCAAGGTTCGCAGCAATGCGTTTCAGGAAATGTTCAATTGGTTTTTCCGTGCACTTACTGGGAGAGAGGCCCAAAAGCGAGCCGAAAATTTGTCTTTGAGGCGCAAAATCATGAAGGTGGTAGGTGCAAGGCGAAAGAGAAGGGTGCAAGCGTCAATGGCACGTGAAAGAGCAAGGCAATGGCACAGTGGTCGACTAAGAAATGGCCGCGTGTGGTTACCCACTCAATAATTCTTGTTCGCCACTTTTTGGCGTGTTCATTGTAAATTGACTTTTTTGTAATTTTGGCCCCCTATAAATATCAGTGAGTTTTATAGTCATTTTTAAAAGTCTTGACTTGTGAGCTCTCTCTCTTCCTCTCCCCTTGACTCTCTCGCGCGCGCTCTCTCTCTCTCTCTCTCGCTCGTGCACTAATATCTCACGCACATGGAGCCCCCAAATGATCCTCCCTCCAATAAGCAAGATGACATTTTCAAAGACCTTGGGCCCTTACCGGTGGCACAAAGAAGTGAAATCCCAAACATTTACCCACAAGCCCAAATGGATCTGGAAGCTGAGCGTGAGGCTTGAGCGAGAGGCCCAAGAAGCCCAAGAACGCCAAGAAGCGGAGAGATTACAGAAAGAAGCAGAGGACATGGAGGCAGCTGAGAGAGCAAGAAAAGAAGCCGAAGAGACCGTCAGAACACAGGAGGAGGACGAGGCAGCAAAGAAAGCACAGGAGGATGAGGCTGCCAAGAAGGCAGAAGAAGACGAGGCAGTTAGGAAGGCGGAGGCAGATAAGAAGGCTGTAGAAGAAGCTCAGCCTGCCGCAAGCAACGAGAGAAGATTAGCATTCTTTGCTGCGGAGGAGGATTGGCTTAATAGAAAAGCTCGCGGATTTGTTGCTGACCTGTGAATGGCCGGATACGAAGATGACGCAATTTTGGAAGCGGCTATACAAAGTCTTCGAGCAGAATATACAAAGAGGAGAAATGAAGACACAGTAGAAAGGGAGCACCTGCCGAGTAATAGGATTCTCAATGCAATGCTAGACAGAGTCTTGGCTCGTGCACTTGGTAAAGGAAAGAGAAAACTCTCAGCTGAGGAAGTAGAAAATAAGAGACAGAAGCTTGAACGAGAAGCCAGGGTAGCAAACACACGGAGGCTTCGTGAGGAAAAAGAAAGGAAAGATGAAGAGGAGCGAGTAAGGAAGGAGGCAGAGCAGAGAGCAGCTTAGAAGACTCCATCTGCAAAGGCTAAGAAGGGGAAAACCATTCCTAAACGCACAGAACCCCCTTCCGATAACTTCCAAGAGCAGCGACAAAAGTTCAAAAATGACACGCCAGCTTGGACTCGCCACGCGCAAGCACCACCGCCCCTAACAACGCAGAAGAAGAAAAGGTGGAGACCAGGGACAGTTGCCCTTAGAGAAATTCGCAAATATCAGAAGACCTACACACCAATTATTCCGAAGGCACCTTTTGGGCGTCTCGTCAAAGAGATTATCCACGACCAGCGCGGCCGGGATGTCAATCATGTGCAAGCGGTGGCACTAGGCGCTATGCAACAAGGTGCCGAGGATATTTTGGTTTCGCTTTTCCAAGACGCGGTTTTGTGCATGGTGCATGCCAAACGTGTCACTTTGAAGCCATCTAATCTTCGTCTAGCTAGGCGTATCCGTGGAGAGGATGCTCTCTTTCACTAGATAGGGGAAGCCTTTGTAATGCAACAAATCCGTGTTTTGTAATCTCAATTTGATTAATGAAAAACCATGTCTATTTTCAAAAAAGTTATTTTCTATTGCAAGTGATTATCATCTTGTCAAGGTAATTGTAGTCTTTTGCATGTAATTGTTGTCGCTACGTACATTCGACCTCATGTGAACGCTCGTCTGCCACCACCCATCCGACTTTGGCTCGACTCGACGGGCCGATTTCTCCTACGTATGGCCCCAAAAGGGTAGATCAGATGTGCGGGGTGCGCCGGGGCTGACGGGGGGGCCGGTGGTCGCGCCGTGGAACCTGTGTGCCATGGAGCGACTTTTGCCTATTTCACCTGGGGACGGTGGTCGCGCCGTGGAACCTGTGTGCCACGGAGCGACTTTTGCCTGTTTGAGGTCAAACAGGCAAAAGTCGCTCCGTGGCACACAGGTTCCACGGCGCGACCACCGCCCCCCCCCCCCCGTCGGCCCCGGCGCACCCCGCACATCTGATCTACCCTTTTGGGACCATACGCAGGAGAAATGGGCTCGTCAAGTCGAGCGGATGGGTGGTGGCAGACGAGCGTTCACAAAAATTGATTGAAACATCATGACAGGACACGACAACATATAAACACATCAAGAAGATAAAACTTAAAAGCAGCTCGAAAAACATCTTGATGTCATTAATTGTTTGATTTTCACAAAAGGCAAATGAGTACATTGGATCTAGCTAACTCGCTTGATGAGCTTGGTGAAAGCCTCGTGGGTGAGTCTTTACTGATGGTTTGTCACCAATGCATTCGGCTATCTCTTTGGCATCAGTGATGCCTTGTCCAAGGCTAAGGCCACAAAATCCTAGGAAAGACCCTGCACTTTTATCACCAAAGCTATAGATAGCTGCTTCCCTATTTACAAGAATACATTTATGGGCATTTTGGGCTATAGGGGCTTCAGACAGGATGGCGCTTAGGGCTCTGCACTTCAAAAATTCAGCTTGTGCATCATTTGAAAAGTCGTCGTGAATCACGGGAAGCATCTCGGCATTGAAGCTCGGGATGTAGTGCCATAGCACAGCATTTTTCCCCTCCACCTCCTTTCGTGCTGCTCCACCCTTTTCGGCTTGCGAACCAGTCCATTTCTCTTGCGCCTACAAAGTAGATAGAAGAATGAGTTGACTTCAAAAAATTACAAATTAAAAGGGAAGAAATTGGGTGTACTACCTCAGTGGCATCATCATGATCCGCAAGGTCTGCATCACTCATTAGGAACTCAATGGAGTCTTCTTGGGCCCTTTAATTTGGACGTTTAGTGAAATGCTTAAAATGCTAATCCATCTTTGACCAAGCCTAGAGGCCTAGTCCTAAAAGCATATATTTGATTTTTCACAAAAACAAAAAAAAACAAAAAAAAGGAGATATTCTTAGATCTGGCCACCTAGGTGACTTTAAAGCTTTGTAATGGCCTGTCAGTCAGTTATCATAGCCTGCAGCAACCTTTTCGAACTCCAAACATTCCAAAAATTCGTCACTTTTCCCCCCCTTTTTTGTGTGTACACCACATCTCTTTCTCTCTCTAAATCTTCTCTCTAAAACGTCATGCACTCCTTCTCCATGGAAAAAAGCGTCTTTCTCTACTCCAAAAGCCATAGCTAGCAGATCTGTACTCCTAAATGAGCCTTCTCTCTCCAAACCCACAGTAGTAGCCATGGCTTGCACGGAAGAAGCTTACCATGAGCATTCTCTCTACAGTACTTGGTCCTCTCTCCATAGCTAGCAGGTCTATACTCCTAAATGAGCCTTCTCTCTCCAAACCCAAGTAGTAGCCATGGCTTGCAAGGAAGAAGCTTACCAGGAGCATTCTTTCTACAATACTTGGTTCTCTCTCCAAACCCACAGTAGTAGCCATGACTTGCACAGAAGAACCTTTTCATGATGTATTCTCTCTCTATATTGCTTAGCAGCCATAGCTTGCACTAAAGAAGCTTCCCATGATGCATTGTCTCCTTTGCATTTTTGTCTCACCATTGCCAACCCTCTCTATGTTTCTTTGGCTCCCTTTCTGGCTTCTTTCTCTATCCACAATGCAGCTCTAGAGAAGCAACCCTCATCTCCATTCTTCCCATTATTTTTTGATACCATATCCTGCTCCTTCCACTCCTATTCAACCCAAGCTTACAAGCCTACTTTCTTGTAGATGGCACTACAAGACATCAATAAGCCTTCTAAGATCCGCCTTCAGGTTGATTTGGAGACAGAATACACAACCCTACGTAGTAGGCATGTTGCACCCAATATTTCATACGATCAGCTTCAAATGCAAGGAGCAAAGGCCATTGATCTTTGGATTGATGGAAATCTTTATCCACCAGATCCAATATCTGGTGCCCCTCCACCATTCAAAAGCATTACAAGTTTTCTTAAGTTTGTTGGTGATGGTTTCAATGGGCTTCTTGGCTATTGTAGGAGATTACACATGTTGTGGCTAGATGAGGCAGCTGAAAAGAGGCAAACACAATTTTCCTTCGACCAGCTTCAAGCGGCATCGACTAAGCAGATCAATAGTTTGATGCAGAGGATTAAAGAGCTCTCAGAGGAGCTTGAGGTGCAGAAGAATAATCTAGCGGATCGTGTGCGCACAATAAATCAATTTACCGATAATTATGTTCGTCTTCAACACTCCACTCGTAATCTTCGGCGTCGGGTTCACCATTTCACTCACCTTCCCATTGGATATCACGCAAGGCAAAGAAAACGTAAAGCTGTTGGGTTACTTTCTAAGACAGCAGGCGCATGCAAGAGGCGTAAACAAACAACCAGGTAAAATTTTTTGTAGGAATTATAGCAGCTTTGAGAAGCAATTAATGAATAAAGCATCTCTCATGGGTGACTCTTGCGATTGTAGGGCTTGTGCAACAGCTATACTAGGATGTAACAACGCTGAGGACAATGTTAATGCCTCCCTTCTTCAGCATGTCCTTCAGGAGAAGGATATCATGGAAATGATAACAGGTTCTGGTAATGATAAGCTCCGGGAGACCCTTCGTCAACATTTCTTGAAGGAAATCAAAGAAATTGTCACACCCAAAGAGATGCTTGATATATGTGACTCAGCAGGTATTAGCCAGAAAGGTTATAGAGCAATGTACAGGTCAATCACTTTAGGGTTGCGAGCAAAGGGAGTTATGCAATCCTTGCTTCCAACACTTTATAGCTTACAGATGGCAAAGAAGTGTGCTAATGGTGATATTGCATCCATGTTCGAGGGTGGGTACAAGTGGGTGGAGGATATTATGCCAATGCCAACAATTAAACCCTTTGAATACAATGCATATAACAATGTCTACATTGACATAGAAGTGCTACAAAAAGCAATGATTCAGTACTATGGCCTCACACTTGAAGAGACAGGTGGAAATGCCGTGTTTGTCTTGAAGCTGGATGAATGTCAAGTGGTTAAAGGTCAAAGACTGGAGCGTATTAGTTTAACCTTGATGAGCCGAGCACTTAGAGGAAAGCCTTTAGAGACCCAAGAGTTGGATGCAACTGAAGACAGCAACAATAGGGGTCAAGGGCATAAGCAAGACTACTACGGCATTCAATCAGAGAAGAACATCTGGTGGCAAGCAGCATGGGTCCTCCCAAAAGAGAACCATGATACCTTGAGGTGGTATTTTGAACGGTCTGGCATTCAACATGTCGTCTCTTGTCAGGTCAATGGTCAAAAGCTTGATGTTCCTAGAATAGGCTGCTTTAACGTTGAATGGCACTTGGGTGGCGATCTAAAAACCTTAAAGTGTATGTTGGGTTGTAAAACAGGTGCGAATACTATATTCTCATGTGTTTACTGTTGTCATTCCAAGACAGCAGTAGACTCAAGAGTAAAAGGGAAACAACCTAGCAAAGGCAAAAGTCAAAAACAGGTGGGTGCAAAAAAAGCAATCGTTTTTTATGTTGAACAGAGAAAAGGATCAAAGGTATGGCATAATGGCATATTAAGTTGTGACCAGAGCAAGCCACCTAGTCGTGACCAGGAGGACAATGCTTGGAACCCAATCTTGGAAATTCCACTATGTCAAGTGCATGTGTGCACATTACATGCAAGACTCAGGATTTTGGATAAGCTATTGATGCTCCACATAAACTATGTCTGGAACATGGAGCCCGAAGATCGACGAGAAGAGTCAATACGTGCACTAGAGGGTGTACTTTCCTCTATGGGATTACATGCTGGAGCAGTGGTCTTGACAAAGGATAGAAAATCAAACCCTACACAAGACAACCCTAATAAAATTTGCATGGGTGGATCAAAGGCAAGACACTTGCTATCAAACCACTTGGGTTCTCATAGCCACACTGACTTTGAAATTTGGAAGAAGATATGTGATGTCACAACATATCGAGGAAATGATGCCAGGCTTGGCCTAAAACGTGCACATGTATGGGAGGTGTGTAATAAAATGGTCGATCTTCTAGAGCGACCTCACCTGGATGACCATGGTATTGAGGCACTTAAATAAGCCACTTGTAGATTTACAGAAGAAATGGTCGAGGCATGGGGAGAAACACACATTACTCACTACATGGTAATGTTGTATTTCTTGTGTCCTTGTAGTATGTTCTTCATACTGTTTGTTGACTTTTTGTAATTTTCTATGCAGCATATATTGTATGCACATGGGCCATACTTTCTCGATAGATATGGCTCTTTAGCACTTTGGAGCAATCAAGGCATGGAGAAATCGCATTACCAAGCAAAGGCCGTGTATTTTAAGGGCACTCGCCATGGTGGTGGCAAAGTCAAGAGTAATGCACTCCATGAAATGTTCAACTAGTTCTATCGCGTTTTGGTTGGCAAAAAAAGGCAGAAAACTCGCGGTAATTTGTCTCTTAGGCGTCAAATAATGAAAACTGTTAATGCAAGAAGAACTGAAGGATACAACAGATCAAATGCTAGGGAGAGACTACGGCAGTGGGTAGCAAGCAAGCGTCGGTGGGGTTCCTCATGGGCTTAAACTCTCTGATTATAATCTTTTTGTGTTTTTAGATTTTCTAAAAGTTTTAAAAAATTATATTTATAGACATATTTAAGTCATTTTTCATTTATAGCCACCACATTTCAATTTCTTCTTTGTGCTCTACTCTCTCTTGCCCTCCCACTATCTCTTGCACTCATACATACCTAGGCCATGCCAGAAGAACAGGAGCAAGACTTGCGGTTTTTCGATCAACTCGGCCCACTACCTGCTACAGCAAAAAGGACAAGTCTACCTATCGTAACAGAGTAAGAGGCAAAGGAGATGAGAGAAGAAGAGTGCAGGAAGGAGGCCGAAGAAGTGCAACGTAGGAAGGAAGCTGAAGAAGCAGAGCCTAGTAGAGAAGCAGAAGAAGAGCGGCGTCGAAAAGAAGCCGAGAAAGGTCAAGGGCAACCACCGGAGATTGTTATTGAGGCCGACACCCTAGAACAGCTAGAGGTTATCTTACAGAATAGGGAGGTCGAGCTCTTGTCCTATGGCATCACGAAAGATACCATTGACAAAGAGTTTGCTCTTGTGAGGGCAGCTTGGGAGACAGAAATGCAAAAGAGACAGCAGCCCAAAGAGGACGCAAGGAGGGCAAGCCAAGCACAGCCACAAGCAGCCACAACATCCAAACGTCCAGTCAAGAAGTGTGGTAAAAGAATGGAGGGCAAGTTTCGGGACCAACAAGAAGAGGAAGAGCGTGCACAAAAGAAAAAGAAGTTCAGGTCTGAACGACCACCACCGCCTCCACCAGTTACAAAGAAGAAGAGAAAATGGAGGCCAGGGACAGTCGCGCTACGAGAGATTAGGAAATATCAGAAAAGCACAGATCTTCTCATCCCCAAGGCACCATTCTCTCGACTGGTGAGAGAAACAATGGAAAAATATTCTGACAGGGTTGACCGCATACAGAGCACAGCTCTTGAAGCTCTTCAAGAAGCTGCTGAAGATATTGTAGTTTCTGTTTTTGAAGACTCAGTGCTGGCTATGGTACATGCCAAGAGAGTTACTTTGAAGCCTGTAGATATGTCCCTAGCCCTACGTCTACGTTTAGAGCGTAGCCTTCTACCTCAATAGGCTAACCCACTTTGTAATTCTCCCTACAAAATTTTGTAATGTTCCCAAATTCCTTTGTAGCATTTTCACACATTAATGAAAGCTTTTTGAGTTGTGTTACATTCTTTGTTGAGTCCAATTTTTTTTTGTATGCTCAGTGCCAATGAACATTTCATTTAAAAAATATAAAAGCACTATACACACAGGAAAAAACACACACACACACACACACACACACACACACACACACACACATATATATACACACACAAACATATATACACACATATATATATACATATACAAATATATATACATACACACACACACACACACACATATATATATATATATATATATATGTACACACACATACACATATATATATATATTTATATATACAAAAAAGGTAGATCCTATAAAGTCACCTAGAGTGCCTTATGAGCCTCAAGGCCAAAAAAATAAAAAAAATAAAAAAATGCCATGTGCGCTACGGTGCGTTAATCGCTAGTTTGACCAGGTCAAAATGTCGATTTATGCGCTGTAGCGCACATGGCATTTTTTTAATTTTTTTTTGATATCTTTGGTCTGGTGAGGCTCATAAGACCCTTTAGGTGCCCTAACAGCCCCAAAATCTTATATATTTATATAAGATATTATATATATTTATATATATCTTATAATAGCCTTAAAATCTTATAATATCTTATGTCTTATATATATATATATCCTATATATCTTTCAATAGCCCCAGAATCTTATATATATATATATAGGTACACACACACACACACACACACACATATATGTACATATATATATACATGTATGTGAGTGTGTATACATCTATAAATATAATATTTTTTCATACCGCTCTAACCCAATCTCGATTACTTTTTTTAATCACGATCTCATTTAAAATGAATCCTAAACAATATTTTCTATGAACACATGAACAAAATCTTAAAATTGCGAGGCTTGAAATGGTATATCACAAGTACGCCAGGAAAAATCACAACTTACAATGCACAACAAAAAATTTTATTAAACTTGGAAGAGAAGTTTGCATTACATCTTTTTAATAAGCTCTTGGAAGAGCTCAGGAGAGAGAGTTCTAGAGGCTGGTTTCTGGCCTAAGCTTTGGAATATATCACTCGGCTCATTGATTCCTTGAGCCTGAGAAAGGGCACAATGGCCTAAAACTGAGCCGGGATGGTTGTCCGTAAAGCAATACAAGGCAGCTTCCCTAGCTACCAAAATACATTTATTTATGTTCGAGGCTAAGGGGTTCTCCGATAAGACTGCACTAAGTGCTTTACATTTTAGGAGCTCGGCATAGGCGATCTCTGCATAGTCTAAATGAAAAACCCGCACTATGTCGGCTCTGAGGGTAGGTATGTAGTGCCAAAGAGATGCATCTCGACCCTCTGACTTTGGCCGCGTTCCTCCTACGCGCATAGCAAACTTGTCCACTTCAAAAGCAGTTTGTCAACATGTCAATATAGAAGTTAGGAAGCGTGAAATGATACAACTAAAAATAATTTGCTTTACAACTAAGAAGTTAGGACATACCTCAGTTGCATCGTCACTTGCAACTAGTTGCTCATTTGTCAAGTTTATGCTTCCTTGGTCTTGAGCATCGCCAGCAACCAAGGGCATGTGTGGTTCAAAGGCAGCTACGCTCTCATAGAATTGCACATCTTGCTTTATTTCAACGAGCGCTTTGGCCACTACAACTTCCAAGGTACTGCTACCAATATCGTATGCAAGCGCTTTTGTGAGGTTATCTTCAAAAGAGATTTTCACTTTTCCTTTGTCTTGACCCCTAGCATTCACGGCAATAATAGAAAGTGCCTCATCCTCGCGAAACCCGAGTGTCTTGGCAATGTCATCCAAAAACAAAAACTCTTTTCCATCAATAATGATTGGATGCAAAGACATGATAACAAGGTCTGGGACCTCCTCAAGTACTTCATCGCCCTCTAGAACTAGGTCCGGAACCTCCTCGCCGGAACCTCCTCGGGGACATTCTCTTGTAGAGCCACCAATGCCATTGAGGCCTCCCATTGTTCTGTAACATTCTCTTCCTCAGCATGGGCCTCTTGGACCTGCTCCATTAGCTTTACTTTGCCCTTTTCTTTTTCCTTGCCACTTTCTTTCGCCACACCCTCTTGTAACAGAAGGACCAAAACCATGTCCCAACTCAGGAAAGAAGTGCGGATGTTGCCCATTTGTAGATCCAAGAGTAAGTCTTCCTCGTCATTTCTGTAGTCCTTTTCTGTGAGGGATTTTAAAAACCTGGATAGGCGAAATCTAAAATTCTTGTCTTCCCTGAATATGTACTTGATGAGGTCAACTGGAACCCATAGGCCCTCATCACCCTCAAACATGATGGAGTACGTGCTTATGTGTTCATCCATATACTGAATGACATCTGTAAAAGCATCTGCGTGTAGATGCATTGTTGCACGCACATCAATTGCTCCCTCAAACATAGGGACGATCTCATCAACCCTATGAAGTAACTCAAGCTTTCCTAGCTGTGCAATAAGTGCGTCAAGTAGAGGTGCCATGACTATGAGTGATTGCAAGAAATAGAGAGTGTGTGATACAGAAAGGTGTGCGAAATTAAGAGCAAGTGTTAGGAGAGAACGATAATTGTCAATTGATGAAAATGAGTAAAGTATCGTTTATAAATGTGCGACCTTGTTATAAAATTTTTAAAAACTTTTAAAATTTGTAAGTACCAAAAAAATTTAAAAAAATGGTATGCGAAAGCAAGAACGTATCCTTCCATCGCAAGGTCTTAGTAGCGAAGAAGGCGAGGGGACCACAAAGATGCCGAGAGTGAGGAGATGAACTCAAAGTGGCCAAAAGTGACTTATAAAGAGGTCTTTAAAACTTTTTTTATGTTTAAAAATTCACTTAAAACCTCCAAAAAAATAAAAACACGCGACATAACTTAAAAGTGCACAAAATTGAACGCAAATTGCGAGTAGCCAAAATTGTTTTGAATTAATCTCTCAAAATCTGTTACATAGCTTGCTTGATATGGATACATCTAGGGAAGGGAATGCTTTTACAAAAGTAAGATGCCTCTTTCCTCTTACGTATGTTGAAATATACAAGTGAATAGGGTGTGTGTGGGAACAAGCTCTTGGATAGAGGCTGTAAAAGAGGAGATGTAATTGTGAAAGAACCTGTGAAAAGGTTAGGAGAATCTACTGGGAGAGAATAATGGGTAGCATGAGGGAATTTAGGAGTGTGGAGATATTCTGGGAGATATTCAGGGAAAAGAGAAGAGGTGGAGAGAATCAGGCAAGAGGTGGAGATATTCAGGGAGTGAATCATGGAGAAATCAAGGGGATTTGATGCTTGATGTAAACACTATAAATTGAGGCATAGCCCTAATGAGAATTTGCTGGTTTTTGAGTATCCATGCCTACATTAATCTATGTGCTAATTATTCACTAATTACGTCTTAATCACTTGCTAATCACTTTGTTAATTATGCTGATTCTAGTGTTTGATCCACCATAGCTCATCATTTTGCTCAAATTTCAACATGGTATCAGAGCCATGCCTAGAATCAACCAGATTTATGAGCCCATTAGTGAATTAATCAAGATTAGTAAGATAATTAGCAAAAAAATCAGTTTTTAGTGAGTTTTCACTCTTCCCCTTCACCCCCAGCCAGTGGAGGGTCTATAGCATCTAGCACAGTTAAAATTAGGTCTTGTGCTTCTAGCTTAAGCTAGCTAAGCTCCTTGGCTACCAGCCCATCCACTCCACGCACCAAACCGCCGGCGGAAGCAGCAGAATTCACGATTTTTGCAGGCGCCGTTTTTTTGTAGCAGTTTGAAGATTACCACTTGCTCAGTTCAAATGTCTTCAATTCCTCTTAGCACAAAGGGTAATCAAGCATGCTCTACAAGCTGGTGAAGTCAGAATTGAGTTTCATCAAGTCTACAGTGAGATCCAAGCTCTTCATCAAATCTGCAGGTGACTTTGATAAAACAGAGATTAAGCTTTCATTATTTGGTCAAATCTTGTGTTTCTTGGCTTAATCCTCTACTAGACTCATTGATATTGATGCCTTTGAAAGCATTTGAGCTCATTTGAAGTGGAAGGCATCAGATCTGGGCTCCCCGCATACTCTGTTTTCTGCACACAAACCAGAGCATTAATTTGCTAATCAGTGATTAATCAGTGCTAATCACTATACTTTGGTGCAATTGAGGGTTCAAATTAACCATTAGGTATCTGATACAGATCCCTAAAGCTTCAGATTGCAAATCGGAGTTGGTTTGATACTCCAACCATCCCGTACAAATTGGTTACTCTCAATTTAATGTAATTTCTGGTGATTTTATGTTGATAAAATTGTTGTAATCATCTATTAAACACCAGATTGAGTTGTAAAAGGGTAGACACTGCCCTTGAATCTTGAATTTGGATCAAGAGGTAAGACCCCCTTCACATCACCATGAATTCAGCACAGGAAATAGCCAAATTTAATGGAGAACAGTTTTATACATGGCAAACAAAAACCATGTATTTGCTGATGAGGAAAAATCTGTGGGGATTAGTTGAAGGGAGAGATGAATGCCCAGAGAGAGGGGAAAATGAGTGGAAGAGTAGGAATGAAAAAGCATTGGGGATTATTGCACTCAGTTTAAATGATGAGATCATTCATCATATCACAGGGATACAGTGGGCAAAAGATGCATGGGATGAACTCAATAAATTATTTGGTACACAAGCAAAAAATTCCAAGATAAATCTATTAATGCAATTCTACAAACTGGACATGAAGGAAAGTGAACCTTTAATCACACACTTGAACAAATATAAAAGCATTAAGCAACAACTGGCAGCTATTGGCAAAAAGGTAGAAGATGATGAAGCATTAGCTGTACTTTTGAAGAGTGTGGACAAAGGAGATTATGAAAACATTGTAGCAACACTAAAGAATGTGCCTGAACTGAAGATACACGAGATAGAAGCAGCTCTACTGGAGCAAGAGAGCAGAGGCAAAGAGAAGAAAGAGCTCGACTCAACAGCAGGAGAGGAAAAAGCATTCTTCACCCGAGGAGGATTCTCTCGAGGACGAGGACGAGGAAGAGGCAGAGTAGGAGGGAGGACCTTCACTTGCCACAAATGTGGAAAGCCAGGACACATGGCGAGAGACTGCTACAGCAAACCCAGTGAAGAAGGAACGACATCGACAAACTTCATGGAGGCTCCAAGAGAAGTGGAGTCAGATCATCTTTTCTGAGAGAGAGAGAGAGAGAGAGAGAGACCCCACAACCCAATGTAACCTGCCCCAATAAAGTAAAACCACCTCTGAGCCACCGATGATGTAGGCCAAGTGGTAGTTGTATGGGTGAGCACTTTAGTCAAGGTCGCGGGCACTTATAGTAGCCTTGGACACATAGAGAGAGAGAGTGTCAAGGACTATGGAGTTTAGGGACTTGAGGCACTGGTCGCGGGCTATCAAGTAAGAGGGAAACTTGATACAGGGTCCAGGTGTGTTAGGATTATTCACTTGAGGGGAGGTGTTGAAATATACAAGTGAATAGGGTGTGTGTGGGAACAAGCTCTTGGATAGAGGCTGTAAAAGAGGAGATGTAATTGTGAAAGAACCTGTGAAAAGGTTAGGAGAATCTACGGGAGAGAATAATGGGTAGCATGAGGGAATTTAGGAGTGTGGAGATATTCTGGGAGATATTCAGGGAAAAGAGAAGAGGTGGAGAGAATCAGGCAAGAGGTGGAGATATTCAGGGAGTGAATCATGGAGAAATCAAGGGGATTTGATGCTTGATGTAAACACTATAAATTGAGGCATAGCCCTAATGAGAATTTGCTGGTTTTTGAGTATCCATGCCTACATTAATCTATGTGCTAATTATTCACTAATTACGTCTTAATCACTTGCTAATCACTTTGTTAATTATGCTGATTCTAGTGTTTGATCCACCATAGCTCATCATTTTGCTCAAATTTCAACAACGTAGAGGTGTGTTATCAATCACAAATGAAAAGTCACCTTTCAGTGCAAACCTAAGGCCTAAGTACTCCCTTAGGTTCGCCATATTCCAATCAGCATTTACTACAATATCCCACACATCAGCTTGCGTGCTAACATGTACATCAAGCTGTTCTGCATCGTTGATGTCCGAATCGAGTGCTTGCCATTCGCCTCCAGTCAGCTTCCAACATCTGTAAGGAAAGATAATAGAGAGTTGTTGCTTTCCAAGCTGGTACCGAACAACCATCTTCTCCGACACCACCATGCACTTTATCTTGTCACCCTGATGTTGAATAACCTTCAAATCCCATGAAGGTGGCAAAAAGGCACTCATTACTGTGCCTCCCTTTGCAATCCACATTGTAGGAGTCCGGTGAACATCAGCCTCCTTGAACAAAAACACAAACAAATGTAAAGGCATGAAGAACGTGAGAGTCGCACGATGTGACCCATAGGTGCACTTCATTTGTGAGATCCCTGTCCCCACTATGCGACGGATTCCGGGTACTAGCAGCGGAAGTAGCACTTCATGCGCGGGGCAGGGACCCACACTTGGGGCCTCGTCCACGGATATCCGGACAAGAGACTAATCCGTCGGTTTTTCCAAAACCGAACCCGGAAAAACTTCCCTTACCCGGAAAGCACGGGCGATTCCACCAAGATAAATTTGTACTCTAACGTAGTCAAGATCATTACTGATCACGCTGATCCGACTGCACCTATAAAGATACTCGATCGGATCAAGGAAGAAACTTGCACTTGGATCATTGGGATCAACGCTTCTTTCCCCATCAAGAGGCACAGCCGTTGATTCCTATCCATAGAACAATTACTATCCGAGATTTACCTTATCTATCGTAATAACAGAAATTGAGTCTCGATTTACGGATCCATCAGTCCAGCCTAACCCCATCCGATCCCATGGGTTAGCCAACCGCCCAACCACTGTAGTGATGGGATCCAATTTGGAATTTGGTTAGGTTTTGTCCCGGGTACCAAGGAAAAGAGTTCCAAGGCCCCCTAGCCGGAAGTTCATGCAAACATAAAACTAGCCACACCACTTACACACCCAATATGAAATTGCCTTTTTCTTAGCATCAGCTAACTTTAAAACAATCCTTTAATGAAACCATAGTACCACTGATCACAATCTTCCAATTTATCCGGTTGATTCATAATTTTCCATCATTCCTTCATCAGAGTATCTATGGCATCATTGGCAACTAGAACGCTCACCACCTGTCCACACAGGGGCCTTTTCAATAGTTCCTAGCCCATAATACTCGGCAATATAATCACTTATAAAAATCAAGATGGACTCTCGTTGAAGATCAGCAAGATCAACCAACAGATCCATATAAAGAGCCATGGACTCATCCATTGAAGACCAGCAAGGTCAATCAACCAGATCCATGCCCGGTTTCACAAAACAACTCTTACTCCTTGTTCCAATATCTTCCTCGACGCACGTGTGGGTATCCTAGGCGAGCACCGTATGGTCAGCACCCTCTAGGATCCTTCGTAGGTGACCTAGCGCTTCACTCATAGGCCGCTTCCTTGGTCCCTCATCCACCGTACCGGAAGCTCACCATTTTTAATCGAACTGAGGCTGGTCAAGACCTCGGTCGACCTTGCTACGCGAGACGTCCTCCATTGACTCTCCGTCAGCAGTTGCAACTTTAACAGTTAGGTCTCCACGACCTTAATCACAAGATGGTCAAAATGCTTCCCCAGCATTCTTGACATAAAACAGCCATTTACAAACAGCATTTACAATAGTTTACAAATACAGTTTCTATATTAACTCTCATTTTTCCACATTATCCCTCATTAATCCACATTACTTATTCCACATTCCATTTATATATGTACTCATCCAATCACATCATTTTCCATCTCTTCACTTCAGATTCCTTCACATTCACATCTATACATTCACATCTACATCCACATTCACATACATCCACATCCACATTTCCATTCACATCAATACATCCACATCTACATCCACATACATACATACATCCACATCCACATTCCACATTCACATCTATACATCCACATCTACATCCACATTCACATACATCCACATCCACATTCCACATTCACATCTATACATCCACATCTACATCCACATTCACATACATCCACATCCACATCCACATTCCCATTCACATCCACATTCCCATTCCCATTCACATCCACCTTCACATACATCCACATCCACATTCCCATTCACATCTATACATCCACATCTACATCCACATTCACATCTATGCATATACATCCTCATGCATACATCCACATTCACATTTACATCTATACATCCACATCCACATCCACATTCACATCTATGCATATACATCTTCATGCATACATCTACATCCACATTCACATCTATGCATATACATCTTCATGCATATATCCACTTTCACATATATACATCCACATCTACATTCATATATTTCTACATTTCCATTCATATGGCCTCATACGCCTTCACATCTATTCTTTTACATCACATCCATTCTCGCCCTATCACAACCCATATACATCTTATCTCATCTCATACACTTCTTATCTCATCCCATACACATCTTAACTCATCTTATCACATCCTAACTCATCCCATAGGTCTCTTATCATATCTTAACTCATCTTATCACATCCTAACTCATCCCATAGGTCTCTTATCACATCTTAACTCATCTTATCACATCCTAACTCATCTTATCACATCATAACTCTTCTCATATACGTCTTATCACATCCTATCCCTTCCCATATCTATTTATAGAATATAAGAGAATTCTTATATTTGATATAAAATTTCTTTACGCATCTATTTATGCATAAATTCCATTTAAGGATACTAACACTTTCGAAATAAAAATCAATCTTTTATGCATCTTCCTATGCATAAATTCCTTTTAAATGAGAATGACACTTTGAATTAAAATTCAATCTTTTATGCATCTTCCTATGCATAAATTCATTTTAGATGAGAATGACACTTTTGAATTAAAATCAATCTTTTATGCATCTTCTTATGCATAAATTCAATTTAGATGAGAAAGACACTTTTGAATTAAAATCAATCTTTTATACATCTTCTTATGCATAAATTCAATTTAGTAGGAATTACACTTTTAGAATAAAAGAATTTCTCTTATTCATCTAATTTATGCATAAAATCTATTTATGATGAAAATCACACTTTTAGTATAAAAATATCTTTTATGCATAACCCTATGCATCAAAACCAATTATGACAAAAGTAACATTTTTACAATATAATAATCATCTTTTATGCATACCTCTATGCAAGAATTTCAAATGTGATAAAAGCAACACTTTTACTATAAAAAAAATATCCTTTATGCATACTTCTATGCATGAAAATTAAAAATGATAAAAGTAACACTTTTGATATAAAAAAATTATCCTTTATGCATACTTCTATACATGAAAATTAAAAATGATAAAAGTAACACTTTTGATATAAAAAAATTATCCTTTATGCATACTTCTATACATGAAAATTAAAAATGATAAAAGTAACACTTTTGATATAAAAAAAATTATCCTTTATGCATACTTCTATGCATGAAAATGAAAAATGATAAAAGTAACACTTTTGATATAAAAAAATTATCCTTTATGCATACTTCTATACATGAAAATTAAAAATGATAAAAGTAACACTTTTGATATAAAAAAATTATCCTTTATGCATACTTCTATGCATGAAAATGAAAAATGATAAAAGTAACACTTTTAATATTAAAAAAATATCCTTTATGCATACTTCTATGCATGAAAATGAAAATTGATAAAAGTAACACTTTTATGTTAAAATAATAATCTTTTATGCATACCTCTATGCATGAAAATCAATTATGCATAATATCAATTTCTCTATGATTACAATGAATATCTTTCAATTAAACTAGGATGATAATTCCTAGAATATGGTAGGAAGTCCTCTTTTCATGCTTTGAATAAAATTATATTATGCATAATTTTTATAAAAGTTTTGCCATAGCTCCGCTGCTATGTGACTGATAAATCTCAATTTTTCTAAGAGATAAAGCTTATCATTAAGGAAATAATTAGAATGGTCTCTAATTGGATTATCAATCCATAATGGATTGAATCATCAATATACATAAACTAAAAGCATAGAAAAAAAACCATTAATTTAGCCTCAACAAGCATAGCTTAATCTTGGATTAATGAAAAGCTTTATGAAAAGCTTCATTTGGATTGAGAATGGGTCATGAGTATGACCATTTCTTGAGTGAGAGAGAGAAATTACATAAAAACCATTAGAATTAAACATAAATAAAAATTTATGTAATTCTTAACTATCATTAATCAATTAACTTCAATAGCATTCATCAAATTATGTAACTCTTCACTAACATTCATCAATTAACTTGAATAGCATTCAAAAACCATTCCAATTAAGCTTCTCAAGCTTGAGAGGGGTTGAGAAGAGAGAAACATTGAGAAATTATAGAAAATGATCAAAATTCACTAATTACCTTATAATTTGCTTGATTCTTTGTTCACGGTAGAGGCCCCCAACCAATCAATTGGTTAAGTATGTTGATGGAGCCACTAATGGGGATTGAAGAAAGAGGGAAGCTCCAAAAACTAGTGAATTATTAAATGAATTCACAGTTCTTGGCTTAGGTGGAGTAGAGTAACGATGCATAAACACTATCTATTTTTCAACAAGGAGGAGGCTTCTATTTATAGGAAAAATTGAGCTCCTAACCAAAACAAACTGATTCTAGAATTTTCCAAATCAGTTTGGTCAATTTTTGACCATTTTTAGGTCAGTTAAGCTAACTTTTTGGAACTAGACTTGAATTAGGAGAGAGGAGAGATGAAATATCTCAACTTTTATGAGTTTAAAACTCATTCAAGCATGTGAAATATGCACCTCCTTTAAAGAACTCCCCTTCCTTTTACATATGTCATATTTTTAATATTGCTCATAGTTTTTTACTAATAAACCTTGTACATTTTCAACTCTTCATCTTATGTGAAATATGCATCTCCTTTAAAGAACTCCCCTTCCTTACATATGTCATATTTTTAATATTTCTCATAGTTTTTTACTAATAAACCTTGTACATTTTCAACTCTTCATCTTATGTGAAATATGCACCTCCTTTAAAGAACTCCCCTTCCTTTTACATATGTCATATTTTTAATATTGCTCATAGTTTTTTACTAATAAACCTTGTACATTTTCAACTCTTCATCTTATGTGAAATATGCACCTCCTTTAAAGAACTCCCCTTCCTTACATATCTCATATTTTTAATATTGCTCATAGTTTTTTACTAATAAACATTGTACATTTTCAACTCTTCATCTTATGTGAGCATTTACTCATTTTTTTGGGTATCTTCTTTACAAATTGGATTTATCTCCTCCCTACACATGGATTGATGCTATTGGCCCATAGGAACCTTAATTGGACCATAATCCAAAAATTTCTGAAAATCTAGACCCTTAGGCTAAAGTCCTTTATACCCATTTCTAATTAATTCCAATTGCACATTGGAAAGTTCTTTTTGAATTTTTGTTTCAGGGAAACTTATTTTAATAAGATGAGATAATTTTCTATCCAAAAATATTAAAATTCTGAACATTCTCTCTCTAGAATATTTTCTCTCTCTAGGTTAAAACAGTTAGAAACAAGTCTTTTATATTTCTGAAGAGGGATTGATTACAGGAGAAGATGCTAGACATTTTGAGAGGCTGGGGAGGAATCTTACATTCTCTCCCACTTGAAAAACGCGAGATGCCCTCATCTCGCAAACTGGAGTAATTTCGCAAGATGCACAAGTATGAGACTGAGAGAAATTTTTTTAATTAAGATTAACCACCAATTAAAAAAAGTCTCAAGAGAGCAAGATTCAAGATAAGAACAAGATTTAAACTTTATTCATTCTCGGAACTTATACAGTAAAGATAGAAGAACTCTTTACACTTCCATAAGCCCGTCCATCATATGATCACAAAAGCAGCACTCACAAGCTGCGCACGTATAAGGAAACTCATCTATGGGAATAATTCTGTTGGTTATTGCCGCACCTATCTCAGTGGTATGAGGTGTTCTAACAAAAGGACCTCTGAGAGGCAAGCCAAAAACGGGGTAAAGACGTATCTTCTCATGAGGAAGAAAACACGCCAGTAAGAAGACCCGCTCAGAAAACCCAAGATGTCTTGATCTCATGACGCAGTAGTATCGGGGACCCAAACCCAAAGCTTCAATAACCATGGCCAAGCGGACATTGTTACGAAAGTGCTGCTGACCCCAGGATGTTACCCTAGTTATGTCTTGATAGGTCCGCCATTTTGTCTGCGCTACAGAAGTTCCCAAGTGAGGGAAAAGTGAGCGCTCATACTGTTCTATAAAATCTTTCTTCACAGACTCTCTTGCGTCTTGAAGGTGAGAAATCATCATGGATAAAACTAATTCCTGTTGCCAAGCCATGAAGGAGATTAAGAAGAAGGAGATCGATGGAAGTAAGATTACTGTGAGCGATAAGTAAAAGTTACGACTTATATAAAGGAAGGAGTTAGCGTAACCTAGAAGCCAACGGTATCTTGCCACTGAAGTTTTACCGTCTTTCCATGATTTGGGTTTGGCACATATTTCTATAGAAGGCGTTAAGAACTTTGAGATGAGGAGATAAAAGAAGTTCGTAGGTTAAGTCACTTACTTCCTTTGGTCCACAATATCTGGGGGATAACTACTTATACTCCCCTAGAGATAAAGAAATTCTTTTGGTCCGTATTCAATTGAAGACTATAACTGCTTCTTTGATTTCTCTGACTGTCCTCTTCTTATCCGTATATTGTCTCTGTCAATCCTAGGCAGCGTTTATATCTTTATGAATTGCTTGCATCTGATGCTCTAAGTCGCCAAGCATTTGACTGGTCATCTCGACCCTAATCAATGGGTCGGACTTAGTTAATGGAGTTAAGCAATCTTGTCCGACAGACGGACCCTGATTAGATTGGTATGAAGGAATTGGTCTCTGAATTTGGGTTCTAGACTTCCTTGTGTCCTTTCCATGGTAGGAGTCGGGCAGTCTTTTAACTGATAAGTAAAACCTTGGCATCCAAAATACCGGTTCTCACTTCTGAACTCATCGTTCTGAATCCTTAAAACGAGTGGGCTCCTGAGAAGGTATTCTGGGGAAAGTGTCTTCCCTTTTTAAACAGAATCTTTCTTTTATTTTAGAGAGAGAATAATTATAAGATCAGAAAGGGAGATTCTTACTCCTGTATACCTCTAAGGCTGGGGGAGGAATCTTACATTCTACCCCACTTAAAATTCATAAATTAGTAATTGGGTCTTCAAATGGAAGTACCGCAATTATATGGAACCCTGACTTGCTTGAGGCCTAGACATGATGGTATTTACCTTATAGTTCCAAGTATTATGATGACCCGTATATACCGAGGGTATAACTGCAGCTCTTTACCGGCAGTATATACAAGTAAATCCAAGACTTGAAATTATAAGCGTTAATGCTATCCAGATGATGATTTCGAATGTGGTTGATATGATTTTAATTTTGTTTGAGAACTTATGAATTGATTTGGATTCTGATTGAAAAATGATGATTTCTGAAATTTAGTTAAAATATAATAACCTGAGCAAAACTACAATGAGGATGAATGGGACGAGTCCCTGTGATGATAAATGATGATAATGATTTTAGCAAATCACTATGAGATTAGTGGATTGTGCTGTCAAATTGCTACTGTTAACACTTGACCGTTAGATCAAGTTAAGGGATGACAAATTGAGAACTTACTTGACTGAAATTCCCGTGGAGGAATGTTCAGAAGGAAATTTTTCGGTCTAATGGACCTTTATCATGACCTTTATCATGTTAAAGATATGAATGATATGATCTGAATGAATTGTTATTTAATGATGAGTTCTAAGGGATATTTATCCCAGTATTCTGTTAGGTTGACCATAATATAAGGAACCCCAGAATAAAATTGGATCTTAAGAAAAAGAGTTGTCCTCTACCTTGCGAGATGAGGATATCCGGACAAGAGACTAATCCGTCGGTTTTTCCAAAACCGAACCCGGAAAAACTTCCCTTACCCGGAAAGCACGGGCGATTCCACCAAGATAACTTTGTACTCTAACGTAGTCAAGATCATTACTGATCTTGACTACCACGGGCGATTCCACCAAGATAACTTTGTACTCTAACGTAGTCAAGATCATTACTGATCACGCTGATCCGACTGCACCTATAAAGATACTCGATCGGATCAAGAAAGAAACTTGCACTTGGATCATTGGGATCAACGCTTCTTTCCCCATCAAGAGGCACAGCCGTTGATTCCTATCCATAGAACAATTACTATCCGAGATTTACTTTATCTAGCGTAATAACAGAAATTGAGTCTCGATTTACGGATCCATCAGTCCAGCCTAACCCCATCCGATCCCATGGGTTAGCCAACCGCCCAACCACTGTAGTGATGGGATCCAATTTGGAATTTGGTTAGGTTTTGTCCCGGGTACCAAGGAAAAGAGTTCCAAGGCCCCCTAGCCGGAAGTTCATGCAAACATAAAACTAGCCACACCACTTACACACCCAATATGAAATTGCCTTTTTCTTAGCATCAGCTAACTTTAAAACAATCCTTTAATGAAACCATAGTACCACTGATCACAATCTTCCAATTTATCCGGTTGATTCATAATTTCCCATCATTCCTTCATCAGAGTATCTATGGCATCATTGGCAACTAGAACGCTCACCACCTGTCCACACAGGGGCCTTTTCAATAGCTCCTAGCCCATAATACTCGGCAATATAATCACTTATAAAAATCAAGATGGACTCTCGTTGAAGATCAGCAAGATCAACCAATAGATCCATATAAAGAGCCATGGACTCATCCATTGAAGACCAGCAAGGTCAATCAACCAGATCCATGCCTGGTTTCACAAAACAACTCTTACTCCTTGTTCCAATATCTTCCTCGACGCACGTGTGGGTATCCTAGGCGAGCACCGTATGGTCAGCACCCTCTAGGATCCTTCGCAGGTGACCTAGCGCTTCACTCATAGGCCGCTTCCTTGGTCCCTCATCCACCGTACCGGAAGCTCACTATTTTTAATCGAACCGAGGCTGGTCAAGACCTCGGTCGACCTTGCTACGCGAGACGTCCTCCATTGACTCTCCGTCACAGCAGTTGCAACTTTAACAGTTAGGTCTCCACGACCTTAATCACAAGATGGTCAAAATGCTTCCCCAGCATTCTTGACATAAAACAGCCATTTACCAGCAGCATTTACAATAGTTTACAAATACAGTTTCTATATTAACTCTCATTTTTCCACATTATCCCTCATTAATCCAAATTACTTATTCCACATTCCATTTATATATGTACTCATCCAATCACATCATTTTCCATCTCTTCACTTCAGATTTCTTCACATTCACATCTATACATTCACATCTACATCCACATTCACATACATCCACATCCACATTTCCATTCACATCAATACATCCACATCTACATCCACATACATACATACATCCACATCCACATTCCACATTCACATCTATACATCCACATCTACATCCACATTCACATACATCCACATCCACATTCCACATTCACATCTATACATCCACATCTACATCCACATTCACATACATCCACATCCACATCCACATTCCCATTCACATCCACATTCCCATTCCCATTCACATCCACCTTCACATACATCCACATCCACATTCCCATTCACATCTATACATCCACATCTACATCCACATTCACATCTATGCATATACATCCTCATGCATACATCCACATTCACATTCACATCTATACATCCACATCTACATCCACATTCACATCTATGCATATACATCTTCATGCATACATCTACATCCACATTCACATCTATGCATATACATCTTCATGCATATATCCACTTTCACATTCATACATCCTCATCTACATTCATATATTTCTACATTTCCATTTATATGGCCTCATACGCCTTCACATCTATTCTTTTACATCACATCCATTCTCGCCCTATCACAACCCATATACATCTTATCTCATCTCATACACTTCTTATCTCATCCCATACACATCTTAACTCATCTTATCACATCCTAACTCATCCCATAGGTCTCTTATCATATCTTAACTCATCTTATCACATCCTAACTCATCCCATAGGTCTCTTATCACATCTTAACTCATCTTATCACATCCTAACTCATCTTCCTATGCATAAATTCATTTTAGATGAGAATGACACTTTTGAATTAAAATCAATCTTTTATGCATCTTCTTATGCATAAATTCAATTTAGATGAGAAAGACACTTTTGAATTAAAATCAATCTTTTATACATCTTCTTATGCATAAATTCAATTTAGTAGGAATTACACTTTTAGAATAAAAGAATTTCTCTTATGCATCTAATTTATGCATAAAATCTATTTATGATAAAAATCACACTCTTAGTATAAAAATATCTTTTATGCATAACCCTATGCATCAAAACCAATTATGACAAAAGTAACATTTTTATAATATAATAATCATCTTTTATGCATACCTCTATGCAAGAATTTCAAATGTGATAAAAGCAACACTTTTACTATAAAAAAATATCCTTTATGCATACTTCTATGCATGAAAATTAAAAACGATAAAAGTAACACTTTTGATATAAAAAAAATATCCTTTATGCATACTTCTATACATGAAAATTAAAAATGATAAAAGTAACACTTTTGATATAAAAAAATTATCCTTTATGCATACTTCTATACATGAAAATTAAAAATGATAAAAGTAACACTTTTGATATAAAAAAAATTATCCTTTATGCATACTTCTATGCATGAAAATGAAAAATGATAAAAGTAACACTTTTGATATAAAAAAATTATCCTTTATGCATATTTCTATACATGAAAATTAAAAATGATAAAAGTAACACTTTTGATATAAAAAAATTATCCTTTATGCATACTTCTATGCATGAAAATGAAAAATGATAAAAGTAACACTTTTAATATTAAAAAAAATATCCTTTATGCATACTTCTATGCATGAAAATGAAAATTGATAAAAGTAACACTTTTATGTTAAAATAATAATCTTTTATGCATACCTCTATGCATGAAAATCAATTATGCATAATATCAATTTCTCTATGATTACAATGAATATCTTTCAATTAAACTAGGATGATAATTCCTAGAATATGGTAGGAAGTCCTCTTTTCATGCTTTGAATAAAATTATATTATGCATAATTTTTATAAAAATTTTGCCATAGCTCCGTTGCTATGTGACTGATAAATCTCAATTTTTCTAAGAGATAAAGCTTATCATTGAGGAAATAATTAGAATGGTCTCTAATTGGATTATCAATCCATAATGGATTGAATCATCAATATACATAAACTAAAAGCATAGAAAAAAACCATTAATTTGGCCTCAAGCATAGCTTAATCTTGGATTAATGAAAAGCTTTATGAAAAGCTTCATTTGGATTGAGAATGGGTCATGAGTATGACCATTTCTTGAGTGAGAGAGAGAAATTACATAAAAACCATTAGAATTAAACATAAATGGAAATTTATGTAATTCTTAACTATCATTAATCAATTAACTTCAATAGCATTCATCAAATTATGTAACTCTTCACTAACATTCATCAATTAACTTGAATAGCATTCAAAAACCATTCCAATTAAGCTTCTCAAGCTTGAGAGGGGTTGAGAAGAGAGAAACATTGAGAAATTATAGAAAATGATCAAAATTCACTAATTACCTTATAATTTGCTTGATTCTTTGTTCACGGTAGAGGCCCCCAACCAATCAATTGGTTAAGTATGTTGATGGAGCCACTAATGGGGATTGAAGAAAGAGGTAAGCTCCAAAAACTAGTGAATTATTAAATGAATTCACAGTTCTTGGCTTAGGTGGAGTAGAGTAACGATGCATAAACACTATCTATTTTTCAACAAGAGGGAGGCTTCTATTTATAGGAAAAATTGAGCTCCTAACCAAAACAAACTGATTCTAGAATTTTCCAAATCAGTTTGGTCAATTTTTGACCATTTTTAGGTCAGTTAAGCTAACTTTTTGGAACTAGACTTGAATTAGGAGAGAGGAGAGATGAAATATCTCAATTTTTATGAGTTTAAAACTCATCCAAGCATGTGAAATATGCACCTCCTTTAAAGAACTCCCCTTCCTTACATATGTCATATTTTTAATATTGCTCATAGTTTTTTACTAATAAACCTTGTACATTTTTAACTCTTCATCTTATGTGAAATATGCACCTCCTTTAAAGAACTCCCCTTCCTTTTACATATGTCATATTTTTAATATTGCTCATAGTTTTTTACTAATAAACCTTGTACATTTTCAACTCTTCATCTTATGTGAAATATGCACCTCCTTTAAAGAACTCCCCTTCCTTACATATCTCATATTTTTAATATTGCTCATAGTTTTTTACTAATAAACATTGTACATTTTCAACTCTTCAACTTATGTGAGCATTTACTCATTTTTTTGGGTATCTTCTTTACAAATTGGATTTATCTCCTCCCTACACATGGATTGATGCTATTGGCCCATAGGAACCTTAATTGGACCATAATCCAAAAATTTCTGAAAATCTAGACCCTTAGGCTAAAGTCCTTTATACCCATTTCTAATTAATTCCAATTGCACATTGGAAAGTTCTTTTTGAATTTTTGTTTTAGGGGAACTTATTTTAATAAGATGAGAACTCTTTACACTTCCATAAGCCCGTCCATCATATGATCACAAAAGCAGCACTCACAAGCTGCGCACGTATAAGGTAACTCATCTATGGGAATAATTCTATTGGTTATTGCCGCACCTATCTCAGTGGTATGAGGTGTTCTAACAAAAGGACCTCTGAGAGGCAAGCCAAAAACGGGGTAAAGACATATCTTCTCATGAGGAAGAAAACACGCCAGTAAGAAGACCCGCTCAGAAAACCCAAGATGTCTTGATCTCATGACGCAGTAGTATCGGGGACCCAAACCCAAAGCTTCAATAACCATGGCCAAGCGGACATTGTTACGAAAGTGCTGCTGACCCCAGGATGTTACCCTAGTTATGTCTTGATAGGTCCGCCATTTTGTCTGCGCTACAGAAGTTCCCAAGTGAGGGAAAAGTGAGCGCTCATACTGTTCTATAAAATCTTTCTTCACAGACTCTCTTGCGTCTTGAAGGTGAGAAATCATCATGGATAAAACTAATTCCTGTTGCCAAGCCATGAAGGAGATTAAGAAGAAGGAGATCGATGGAAGTAAGATTACTGTGAGCGATAAGTAAAAGTTACGACTTATATAAAGGAAGGAGTTAGCGTAACCTAGAAGCCAACGGTATCTTGCCACTGAAGTTTTACCGTCTTTCCATGATTTGGGTTTGGCACATATTTCTATAGAAGGCGTTAAGAACTTTGAGATGAGGAGATAAAAGAAGTTCGTAGGTTAAGTCACTTACTTCCTTTGGTCCACAATATCTGGGGGATAACTACTTATACTCCCCTAGAGATAAAGAAATTCTTTTGGTCCGTATTCAATTGAAGACTATAACTGCTTCTTTGATTTCTCTGACTGTCCTCTTCTTATCTGTATATTGTCTCTGTCAATCCTAGGCAGCGTTTATATCTTTATGAATTGCTTGCATCTGATGCTCTAAGTCGCCAAGCATTTGACTGGTCATCTCGACCCTAATCAATGGGTCGGTCTTAGTTAATGGAGTTAAGCAATCTTGTCTAAGAGACGGACCCTGATTAGATTGGTATGAAGGAATTGGTCTCTGAATTTGGGTTCTAGACTTCCTTGTGTCCTTTCCATGGTAGGAGTCGGGCAGTCCTTTAACTGATGAGTAAAACCTTGGCATCCAAAATACCGGTTCTCACTTCTGAACTCATCGTTCTGAATCCTTAAAACAAGTGGGCTCCTGAGAAGGTATTCTGGGGAAAGTGTCTTCCCTTTTTAAACAGAATCTTTTTTTTATTTTAGAGAGAGAATAATTATAAGATCAGAAAGGGAGATTCTTACTCCTGTATACCTCTAAGGCTGGGGGAGGAATCTTACATTCTACCCCACTTAAAAAAGTGCGAGATGTCCTCATCTCGCAAGGTAGAGGACAACTCTTTTTCTTAAGATCCAATTTTATTCTGGGGTTCCTTATATTATGGTCAACCTAACAGAATACTGGGATAAATATCCCTTAGAACTCATCATTAAATAACAATTCATTCAGATCATATCATTCATATCTTTAACATGATAAAGGTCCATTAGACCGAAAAATTTCCTTCTGAACATTCCTCTACGGGAATTTCAGTCAAGTAAGTTCTCAATTTGTCATCCCTTAACTTGATCTAACGGTCAAGTGTTAACAGTAGCAATTTGACAGCACAATCCACTAATCTCATAGTGATTTGCTGAAATCATTATCATCATTTATCATCACAGGGACTCGTCCCATTTATCCTCATTGTAGTTTTGCTCAGGTTATTATATTTTAACTAAATTTCAGAAATCATCATTTTTCAATCAGAATCCAAATCAATTCATAAGTTCTCAAACAAAATTAAAATCATATCAACCACATTCGAAATCATCATCTGGATAGCATTAACGCTTATAATTTCAAGTCTTGGATTTACTCGTATATACTGCCGGTAAAGAGCTGCAGTTATACCCTCGGTATATACAGGTCGTCATAATACTTGGAACTATAAGGTAAATACCATCATGTCTAGGCCTCAAGCAAGTCAGGGTTCCATATAATTGCGGTACTTCCATTTGAAGACCCAATTACTAATTTATGAATTTTCAGATTGAATATCAATTTGTATGAATTATATCACACAATTACAACCTTTTTTATTCTTGATAAATTTTTGATATATTTGGCTTCTCGGTTGATCCTTATTAACCAAAAAGCTCTGATACCAACTGTGAGATCCCTGTCCCCACCATGCGACGGATTCAGGGTACTAGCAGCGGAAGTAGCACTTCATGCGCGGGGCAGGGACCCACACTCGGGGCCTCGTCCACGGATATCCGGACAAGAGATTAATCCGTCGGTTTTTCCAAAACCGAACCCGGAAAAAACTTCCCTTACCCAGAAAGCACGGGCGATTCCACCAAGATAACTTTGTACTCTAACGTAGTCAAGATCATTACTGATCACGCTGATCCGACTGCACCTATAAAGATACTCGGTCCAGATCAAGGAAGAAACTTGCACTTGGATCATTGGGATCAACGCTTTTTTCCCCATCAAGAGGCACAGCGGTTGATTCCTATCCATAGAACAATTACTATCCGAAATTTACTTTATCTATTGTAATAACAGAAATTGAGTTTCGATTTACGGATCCATCAGTCCAGCCTAACCCCATCCGATCCCATGGGTTAGCCAACCGCCCAACCACTGTAGTGATGGGATCCAATTCGGAATTTGGTTAGGTTTTGTCCCGGGTACCAAGGAAAAGAGTTCCAAGGCCCCCTAGCCGGAAGTTCATGCAAACATAAAACTAGCCACACCACTTACACACCCAATATGAAATTGCCTTTTTCTTAGCATCAGCTAACTTTAAAACAATCCTTTAATGAAACCATAGTACCACTGATCACAATCTTTCAATTTATCCGGTTGATTCATAATTTCCCATCATTCCTTCATCAAAGTATCTATGGCATCATTGGCAACTAGAACGCTCACCACCTGTCCACACAGGGGCCTTTTCAATAGTTCCTAGCCCATAATACTCGGCAATATAATCACTTATAAAAATCAAGATGGACTCTCGTTGAAGATCAGCAAGATCAACCAACAGATCCATAGAAACAGCCATGGACTCATCCATTGAAGACTAGCAAGGTCAATCAACCAGATCCATGCCCGGTTTCACAAAACAACTCTTACTCCTTGTTCCAATATCTTCCTCGACGCACATGTGGGTATCCTAGGCGACCCAGATCCCGAGCACCGTATGGTCAGCACCCTCTAGGATCCTTCGCAGGTGACCTAGCGCTTCACTCATAGGCCGCTTCCTTGGTCCCTCATCCACCGTACCGGAAGCTCACCATTTTTAATCGAACCGAGGCTGGTCAAGACCTCGGTCGAGACCTTTGTTACCATATTATAGTAGTGATGTGTGTGAACACACTTAGGACCGCCGGGGCACTTTTTCCCTCACTAGGAGGTTTTTTCCCCCGTGCATTGTATATACGCCCATTATCTTCTAGGGCTTGTTATCTTTCATTTTTGGCACTCATAATACACTACTGTGTTGTGCTCAAACTTTCTCATCTTCTTGAAGTTGTGTGTGCATTCCTGCAACCCTAATTCCAACAATTGGTATCAGAGCAGGCTTCCTCCTCCCGGGCAGCATCACCGGCACCTGCCGCTTCATCTCCTCCGATTGCGACGAGGTTTCACGAGCGTCTGCAGGTTAGTATATGCCGTGGGAGAGCTCGTAGGGCGTGTTCGTTTCAGAATTTTGATCTGAAGTCATTTCGCCCTCCGTTTTTGCATTCCAAGTACTGCGCAGGCAAAATCGTCCTACTGTGCAGATTTTCTGTCAAGATTAAAATCTGCAGGACAGGTGCCCATTCGTCTGTTTTGGGCTGTGCTACATAGCACAGGTCGATTTTATACAGGTTTACCTCTTACAGACAGCATTTACATCTAGTAGTACAGTCATTGGCCATGGCTGACAACAATGATGTATTCCGCATGTTGGCTGCTGAGGATAAGTTGGATGGCACCAACTATCCATTGTGGGCATATATGATGCGACATGTATTGGTAGCAAAGGGGTTATGGAACATTGTGCAGGGTATTGATGCACGTCCTATTGTGGCTGGGAATGCTGCAAATACATCAGAAACAGGTACTGTTGATGATGGTGCAGGCACAAGTGCTGTAGCAGCTGTTCGAGAACCACCACTTTCAGCAGAGCAGATTCGTTGGGATGGTAGAGATGCGCAAGCTCATGCCTTGATTGCGCTGTCTGTCAAACGTACCATTATCCCACATATTCGCTCCTGCAGGACTTCTAAGGATGCTTGGGATGTACTTGCCACATTGTATCAGGCAAGAAATGAGGCTCGTGTTGCTTATCTCCGAAAACAGTTGGAGAGTGAGCATATGAACGAAGGTGATTCTATGGATAGCTTTTTGACAAAGATCAAGGATTTCAAAGAGCAGCTCATTTCTGCAGATGAAATCCTGTCAGACAGTTCACTTGTGCAGACTGTTTTGAATGGTCTACCAGATTCTTATCAGGGTTTTGCTTCCACTCTTCGCTTGATGATGAAAGGCAATCCCAATGCCTTATCATTTGAGGAGTTAGTTTCTGTTTTGCTGCAAGAAGACCAGTCAAGGCAAAACAGGAATATTATGCGTGTCGCAGATCAAGCTTTCGTTGCTAGTCAGAGAAGCGGGAAAGGTAAAGCTGGCTTTTCTTCTAGTAAGCAGAAATCTGCAAATGCTGCGCAACCAAAGAAGGAAGACAAAGATGAGAAGAAGGGTGACAAACAGAAGACATTTTGCAAGTACTGTAAGGGAAATGATCATGTCATCAAAGCGTGTCCTAAGCTGGCTGCGAAAGAGGCTAAGAAGAAAGAGGCTGGTATGGCTGTTGCAGATGCCTCTCCTTCTAACAATGAATCTGCTAATGTTGTGCTAGATACAGAATGGGCATTCAATGCGCAGTGCAGTTATGACCCATCTTTGCATGACACATGTATGTCTGCAGTAGATTCAGATGTATGGTACTTTGACAGTGGTGCCACTAAGCATATCACCTCGCAGCGCAGTTTATTCACTTTCCTTGAGTCTGCTCCCACAGGGAATACTGTCACTTGTGCCAATAACTCCTCTTATCCCGTTGAAGGAGTTGGACAGATTGTGCTGAATGTTGCAAATGGCAACACCTTTACACTTTTTGATGCATTGTATGTGCCAGGGATCAAAAAGAATCTGCTGTCAGTCTCCGCATTTGCCAAAACAGGTTTGGTTGTAAAATTTGTGGATGACAGATGTACTGTTCATGATCTCTCTTGTGGTGACATCATTGTAGCATCTGGTTCACTATGTCGAGGGCTGTATAAGCTCAATATGGATGGCAAATGTGTAGAGGATTCAACATGTGCTATTATGGATACGCAGGCTATTTCAGATGCAAAACTGTGGCATGCACGTTTTGGTCATCTGAATTTTGCAAGTTTGCTGCGCCTGCAGAAATCTGAAATGGTGTCTTCTTTGCCTAAGCTTGAGGCACCTGTCAAGCATGTTTGTGAGGGCTGCATATTGGGTAAAATGCAGCGTGCTTCCTTTCCCAAAGATGGATCAGTGAGAGCTGAACGCAGATTGCAGCTTGTTCACAGTGATGTTTGTGGTCCCATGCAAACTCTATCATTTGGAAACTACCTTTACTTCGTGACTTTCATTGATGATTTTACCAGGCATGCATGGGTATATCCTTTGAAGGCAAAGTCCGAAGTGTTTTTGTGCTTCAAACAGTTTTTGGTTATGGCTGAAAATGTGTCAGAAAGTAAGATGGGCACCCTCCGTTCAGATCGAGGGGGGGAGTATATGTCTTCAGAATTTAATGCATTTCTGACTGAGCGTGGGATAAAACACCAATGTACAGTGCCGTATACACCACAGCAAAATGGTGTGGCTGAGAGAAAAAACAGGTCTCTCATGGAAATGGCAAGATGTATGGTTAAGAGTCAAAGTCTACCACATGGTTTTTGGCTTGAGGCTGTCATGTGTGCCACTTATGTACTAAACAGGTGTCCCACCAAAGCATTACAGGTTGTCACTCCATATGAGGCTTGGCATAGCCGCAAGCCATCTGTTGGCCATTTACGTGTTTTTGGTTGCCTGGCATATGCATTAGTGCCTGTGCAACATCGCAGAAAATTGGATGACAAAGCTGTCAAATGTATTTTTGTTGGATATAGTGCTGAGAGCAAAGGCTATCGTTTGTATCATCCACAGACAAAGCGCATTTTGGTTAGCCGTGATGTTGTATTTGTGGAAGATGCAGTTCAGCCCTTGGTTTCATGTACTAAGGAGACAGATATCAGCTCACGTGATGTCTATGATACATTGTTGCCTCTTTTCAGTGGTGCACAGTCAAGTACAATACCTCATGAGGCAGTTTTTCAGCCTATGCAGGTTTTAAATGATGGCACAGATCAGCCTATATCTGATGCAGATGTGCATGATGCACTTGAGGATGAGAGACAAGAGATTGAGGGCTCTAGGAATATGCCTAGATGGCTGGTGCAGACTTTGCGTGACAGCAAGTTGGATGCCCCTTTGTCTAGTCGCACTCGTTCTGGCTCTCATGGTGCCTCTTATGCGTCAGATTGTTATGCATTGGCTGTTTCTAGTATGTGCGATGAAAGTGAGCCTGTTTCATTTGATGAGGCACAAAGTTCAGAAAATTGGATGGCTGCTATGCAAGCAGAATACGATGCTATTATGAAGAATGGTACATGGTCTTTATGTGACTTGCCCCCTGGCAAGAAGGCCATTGGCACTAAGTGGGTTTACAAATTGAAGCGTAAGCCTGATGGCACAGTGGATCGCCATAAGGCTAGGCTTGTTGCAAAAGGTTATGCTCAAGAGAAGGGCATTGATTTTGATGAGACTTTTGCTCCCACATGTCGTATGACCACTGTTCGTAGCATCTGTGCATTAGCAGCTCATAATGGTTGGAATGTACATCAGCTGGACATAAAGACTGCGTTCTTAAATGGAGATTTGCATGAGGAGGTGTATGTATCGCAGCCTCGTGGTTTTGTTCAAAGAGGGCAGGAAAACAAAGTGTGCAGGTTAAAAAGGGCTTTATATGGTTTAAAGCAAGCTCCACGAGCTTGGTATGAAAAAATACATGCATATTTGACTGCACATGGGTTTCAGAATAGTCCAACAGAAAGCACTTTGTATGTTAAACGTGTGGATGGTGTACATCTAATCATTGCTCTCTATGTCGATGACACGCTGCTCACAGGACCAAATGAGAGTCATATTGCTGATTTTAAGGCTGATTTGAATGCCTCTTTTGAGATGTCAGATTTGGGGCATTTGCATCATTATTTGGGGATACAATTTAAGCAGTGTGATGAAGGTATTGCTTTGTGTCAGACAAAGTATATTGAAACATTGTTGCGGAGATTTGGCCTTGAAGACTGCAAGCCTATTGCTACTCCAATGGAGACAGGTTTGAAGTTGAGTCTTCATGATGCTGGAGATCACTTTGATGTCACACTCTATCAGACAGCTGTTGGTTGCCTCATTTATGTATGCATTACGAGGCCAGACATTCAGTTTGCAGTCTCACAGGTGAGCAGATTTATGCATAGCCCAGGCATTAAGCATTGGCAGGCAGTGAAGCGTATCTTTCGCTATTTGAGTGGTACTCGGCATCTTGGGTTGTTTTATCCCAAGGGGGGATCATTGCCGCCAGATTTACATGCTTTTTCAGATTCTGACTGGGCTGGTTGTTATGACACACGCGTGTCCACGAGTGGTTTTTGCTTCATGCTTGGAAGCTCATGCATATCATGGTTGAGCAAGAAGCAGCCTACTGTGGCCACTTCTAGTTGTGAAGCTGAGTACAGGGCAGCTTTCACAGCTACGGTTGAGTGTGTGTGGCTCAGACGCCTTATGGCTGATTTGGGTGTTGGGCAGCCATCTGCCACCACCATCTTCACTGACAGTCAGAGCGCATTGGCAGTTGTGCGGAACCCAGTGTTCCATGCTCGTACGAAGCACATTGAGGTGCACTACCATTATGTCAGGGAGAGACTCTCTGCAGGAGAGATCAGTTTGGCTTATGTGCCAACACAGGATAACCTTGCAGACCTTTTCACAAAGGCTCTGCCTCGTGAGAAGTTCGAAGCTTTTCGCAAAGCTTTGGGCTTACTCCCTTTTGTGGATTCGTCCACATAGCTAGACACTTCCCTATACATGAGTGCTAGCTCTTGTTCACCGCATCACTCCAGGGGGGATTTGTTACCATATTATAGTAGTGATGTGTGTGAACACACTTAGGACCGCCGGGGCACTTTTTCCCTCACTAGGAGGTTTTTTCCCCCGTGCATTGTATATACGCCCATTATCTTCTAGGGCTTGTTATCTTTCATTTTTGGCACTCATAATACACTACTGTGTTGTGCTCAAACTTTCTCATCTTCTTGAAGTTGTGTGTGCATTCCTGCAACCCTAATTCCAACAACCTTGCTACGCGAGACGTCTCCGTCACAGCAGTTGCAACTTTAACAGTTAGGTCTCTACGACCTTAATCACAAGACGGTCAAAATGCTTCCCCAGCATTCTTGACATAAAACAGCCATTTACAAACAGCATTTACAATAATTTACAAATACAGTTTCCATATTAACTCTCATTTTTTCACATTATCCCTCATTAATCCACATTACTTATTCCACATTCCATTTATATATGTACTCAACCAATCACATCATTTTCCATCTCTTCACTTCAGATTCCTTCACATCACATATCATATATTCACATCCATATCCACATCCATACATCCACATTCACATCCACATTCACATCCATACATCCACATCTACATGCTTACCTCCATTTTCACATCCTCATTTATACATCCACATCCCGTATCCACATTTATACAGACACATCCATATCCATATCCATATCCATATCCATACATCCACACCCACATGCATACATCCACTATCACGTCCTCATTCATACATCCACATCCCGTATCCACATTTATACATACACATCCATATCCATATCCATATCCATATCCATACATCCACACCCACATGCATACATTCACTATCACGTCCTCATTCATACATCCACATCCCGTATCCACATTTATACATACACATCCATATCCACATCCATACATCCACACCCACATGCATACATCCACTATCACGTCCTCATTCATACATCCACATCCACATACATACATACATCCACATCCACATTTCCATTCACATCTATACATCCACATTCCACATTCACATCTATACATCCACATCTACATTCACATTCACATCTATGCATATACATCTTCATGCATACATCCACTTTCACATTCATACATCCACATCTACATTCATCTATTTCTACATTTCCATTCATATGGCCTCATACGCCTTCACATCTATTCTTTTACATCACATCCATTCTCGCCCTATCACAACTCATATACATCTTATCTCATCTCATACACTTCTTATCTCATCCCATACACATCTTAACTCATCTTATCACACCCTAACTCATCCCATAGGTCTCTTATCACATCTTAACTCATCTTATCACATCCTAACTCATCTTATCACATCATAACTCTTCTCATATACGTCTTATCACATCCTATCTCTTTCCATATCTATTTATAGAATATAAGAGAATTCTTATATTTGATATAAAATTTCTTTACGCATCTAATTATGCATAAATTCCATTTAAGGATACTAACACTTTCGAAATAAAAATCAATCTTTTATGCATCTTCCTATGCATAAATTCATTTTAAATGAGAATGACACTTTGAATTAAAATTCAATCTTTTATGCATCTTCATATGCATAAGTTCATTTTAGATGAGAATGACACTTTTGAATTAAAATCAATCTTTTATACATCTTCTTATGCATAAATTCAATTTAGTAGGAATTACACTTTTAGAATAAAAGAATTTCTCTTATGCATCTAATTTATGCATAAAATCTATTTATGATGAAAATCACACTTTTAGTATAAACATATCTTTTAAGCATAACCCTATGCATCAAAATCAATTATGACAAAAGTAACATTTTTACAATATAATAATCATCTTTTATGCATACCTCTATGCAAGAATTTCAAATGTGATAAAAGCAACACTTTTACTATAAAAAAATATCCTTTATGCATACTTCTATACATGAAAATTTTAAACGATAAAAGTAACACTTTTGATATAAAAAAATTATCCTTTATGCATACTTCTATGCATGAAAATGAAAAATGATAAAAGTAACACTTTTGATATAAAAAAATTATCCTTTATGCATACTTCTATGCATGAAAATTTAAAATGATAAAAGTAACACTTTTGATATAAATATTTTCTTTTATGCATACTTCTATGCATGAAAATTAAAAATGATAAAAGTAACACTTTTGATATAAAAATTTTCTTTTATGTATACTTCTATGCATGAAAATTAAAAATGATAAAAGTAACACTTTTGATATAAAATTTTTCTTTTATGCATACTTCTATGCAAGAAAATAAAAAATGATGAAAGTAACACTTTTAATATCCTTTATGCATACTTCTATGCATGAAAATGAAAATTGATAAAAGTAACACTTTTATGTTAAAATAATAATCTTTTATGCATACCTCTATGCATGAAAATCAATTATGCATAATATCAATTTCTCTATGATTACAATGAATATCTTTCAATTAATCTAGGATGATAATTCCTAGAATATGGTAGGAAGTCCTCTTTTCATGCTTTGAATAAAATTATATTATGCATAATTTTTATAAAAATTTTGCCATAGCTCCGCTGCTATGACTGATAAATCTCAATTTTTCTAAGAGATAAAGCTTATCATTAAGGAAATAACTAGAATGGTCTCTAATTGGATTATCAATCCATAATGGATTGAATCATCAATATACATAAACTAAAAGCATAGAAAAAAAACCATTAATTTGGCCTCAAGCATAGCTTAATCTTGGATTAAGAAAAAGCTTTATGAAAAGCTTCATTTGGATTGAGAATGGGTCATGAGTATGACCATTTCTTGAGTGAGAGAGAGAAATTACATAAAAACCATTAGAATTAAACATAAATGGAAATTTATGTAATTCTTAACTATCATTAATCAATTAACTTCAATAGCATTCATCAAATTATGTAACTCTTCACTAACATTCATCAATTAACTTGAATAGCATTCAAAAACCATTCCAATTAAGCTTCTCAAGCTTGAGAGGGGTTGAGAAGAGAGAAACATTGAGAAATTATAGAAAATGATCAAAATTCACTAATTACCTTATAATTTGCTTGATTCTTTGTTCACGGTAGAGGCCCCCAACAACCAATCAATTGGTTAAGTATGTTGATGGAGCCACTAATGGGGATTGAAGAAAGAGGGAAGCTCCAAAAACTAGTGAATTATTAAATGAATTCACAGTTCTTGGCTTAGGTGGAGTAGAGTAACGATGCATAAACACTATCTATTTTTCAACAAGGGGGAGGCTTCTATTTATAGGAAAAATTGAGCTCCTAACCAAAACAAACTGATTCTAGAATTTTCCAAATCAGTTTGGTCAATTTTTGACCATTTTTAGGTCAATTAAGCTAACTTTTTGGAACTAGACTTGAATTAGGAGAGAGGAGAGATGAAATATCTCAATTTTTATGAGTTTAAAACTCATCCAAGCATGTGAAATATGCACCTCCTTTAAAGAACTCCCCTTCCTTACATATGTCATATTTTTAAACCTTGTACATTTTCAACTCTTCATCTTATGTGAAATATGCACCTCCTTTAAAGAACTCCCCTTCCTTACATATGCCATATTTTTAATATTGCTCATAGTTTTTTACTAATAAACCTTGTACATTTTCAACTCTTCATCTTATGTGAAATATGCACCTCCTTTAAAGAACTCCCCTTCCTTACATATGTCATATTTTTAATATTGCTCATAGTTTTTTACTAATAAACATTGTACATTTTCAACTCTTCATCTTATGTGTGAGATCCCTGTTCCCACTGCGCAACCGATTCGGGGTACTAGCAGCGGAAGTAGCACATCGTGCGCGGGGCAGGGGTCTCACACTCGGGGCCTCGTCCACCACGGATATCCGGACAAAAGACTAATCCGTCTGTTTTTCCAAAACCGAACCCGAAAAAACTTCCCTTATCCGAAAAGCACGGGCGATTCCTCCAGGATAACTTTTACTCTAACGTAGTCAAGACCATTAATAGTGATCAAACTGATTCGACTGCACCTATAAAGATACTCGGTCAGATCAAGGAAGAAACTTGCACTTGGATCATTGGGATCAACGCTTTTTTCCCCATCAAGAGGCACAGCCGTTGATTCCTATCCATAGAACAATTACTATCCGGGACTTACTTCATCTATCGTAATAACGGAAATTGAGTCTCGATTTACGGATCCATCAGTCCAGCCTAACCCCATCCGATCCCATGGGTTAGCCAACCGCCCAACCACTGTAGTGATGGGATCCAATTTGGAATTTGGTTAGGTTTTGTCCCAGGTACCAAGGAAGAAGAGTTCCAAGGCCCCCTAGCCGGAAGTTCATGCAAACATAAAACTAGCCACACCACTTACACACCCAATATGAAATTGCCTTTTTCTTAGCATCAGCTAACTTTAAAACAATCCTTTAATGAAACCATAGTACCACTGATCATAATCTTCCAATTTATCCGGTTGATTCATAATTTCCAATCATTCCTTCATCAGAGTATCTATGGCATCATTGGTAACTAGAACGCTCACCACCTGTCCACACAGGGGCCTTTTCAATAGTTCCTAGCCCATAATACTTGGCAGTATAATCACTTATAAAAATCAAGATGGACTCTCGTTGAAGATCAGCAAGATCAACCAACAGATCCATATAAAGAGCCATGGACTCATCCATTGAAGACCAGCAAGGTCAATCAACCAGATCCATGCCCGGTTTCACAAAACAACTCTTACTCCTTGTTCCAATATCTTCCACGACGCACGTGTGGGTATCTTCGGCGACCCAGAGCCTGAGCACCGTATGGTCAGCACCCTCTAGGATCCTTCTTAGCGCTTCACTCATAGGCCGCTTCCTTGGTCCCTCATCCACCGTACCGGAAGCTCACCATTTAAATCGAACCGAGGCTGGTCAAGACCTCGGTCGACCTTGCTACGCGAGACGTCCTCCATTGACTCTCCGTCAGTAGTTGCAACTTTAACAGTTAGGTCTTCATGACCTTAATCCACAAGACGGTCAAAATGCTTCCCCAACATTCTTGACATAAAACAGTCATTTACAAACAGTCACAAAATACAGTTTCTAAATCGAACTCTCGTCTTTCCACATTATCCCTCCTTAGTCCACATTACTTATTCCACATTCCATTCAATGTGTACTCATTCTCATCCATTTCCTCATATCGACGACACATTAATTCACATACACATTCACATTCACATCCATACATCCACATTTACATGCATACATCCATTTTCACATCCTCATTTATACATCCACATCCCATATCCACATTCATACATACACATCCATATCCACATCCATACATCCACATCCACATCCGCATTCACATCCATACATCCACATCTACATGCATACCTCCATTTTCACATCCTCATTTATACATGCACATCCCATATCTACATTCATACATACACATCCATATCCACATCCATACATCCACATCCACATCCACATTCATATTCACATCCATATATCCACATCTACATGCATACATCCATTATCACGTCCTCATTCATACATCCACATCCATATACATACATACATCCACATCCACATTCACATTCCCATTCACATCTATACATCCACATCTACATCCACATACATACATACATCCACATCCACATTCCCATTCACATCTATACATCCACATCTACATCCACATTCACATACATCCACATCCACATTCACATCCACATTCCCATTCACATCCACATCTACATCCACATACATACATACATCCACATCCACATTCCCATTCACATCTATACATCCACATCTACATCCACATTCCCATTCACATCTATACATCCACATCTACATCCACATTCACATCTATGCATATACATCTTCATGCATACATCCATTTTCACATTCATACATCCATACTCCCATCTCCACATCCACACATCCACATATTCATATGATCACAAAAGCAGCACTCACAAGCTGCGCATGTATATATAAGGTAACTCATCTATGGGAATAATTCTGTTGGTTATTGCCGCAGCACCTATCTTAGTGGTATGAGGTGTTCTAACAAAAGGATCTCTGAGAGGCAAGCCAAAAACGGGGTAAAGGCATATCTTCTGATGAGGAAGAAAACACGCCAGTAAGAAGACCCGCTCAGAAAACCCAAGATGTCTTCATCTCATGATGCAGTAGTATCGGGGACCCAAACCCAAGGCTTTGATAACCATGGCCAAGCGGACATTGTTACGAAAGTGCTGCTGACCCCAGGGTGTTACCCTACTTATGTCTTGATAGGTCCGCCATTTGGTCTGAGCTACAGAAGTTCCCAAGTGAGGAAAAAGTGAGCGCTCATACTGTTCTATAAAATCCTTCTTCACAGACTCACTTGCGTCTTGAAGGTGAGGAATCATTATGGATAAAACTAATTCTTGATGCCAAGCCATGAAGGAGATTAAGAGAGAAAGGAGATCGATGGGAGTAATAACTTTTTACTCTAACGTAGTCAAGACCATTAATAGTGATCAAACTGATCCGACTGCACCTATAAAGATACTCGGTCAGATCAAGGAAGAAACTTGCACTTGGATCATTGGGATCAATGCTTTTTTCCCCATCAAGAGGCACAGCCGTTGATTCCTATCCATAGAACAATTACTATCCGGGACTTACTTCATCTATTGTAATAACGGAAATTGAGTCTCGATTTACGGATCCATCAGTCCAGCCTAACCCCATCCGATCCCATGGGTTAGCCAACCGCCCAACCACTGTAGTGATGGGATCCAATTTGAAATTTGGTTAGGTTTTGTCCCGGGTACCAAGGAAAAGAGTTCCAAGGCCCCCTAGCCGGAAGTTCATGCAAACATAAAACTAGCCACACCACTTACACACCCAATATGAAATTGCCTTTTTCTTAGCATCAGCTAACTTTAAAACAATCCTTTAATGAAACCATAGTACCACTGATCATAATCTTCCAATTTATCCGGTTGATTCATAATTTCCAATCATTCCTTCATCAGAGTATCTATGGCATCATTGGCAACTAGAACGCTCACCACCTGTCCACACAGGGGCCTTTTCAATAGTTCCTAGCCCCCCATAATACTCGGCAATATAATCACTTATAAAAATCAAGATGGACTCTCGTTGAAGATCAGCAAGATCAACCAACAGATCCATATAAAGAGCCATGGACTCATCCATTGAAGACCAGCAAGGTCAATCAACCAGATCCATGCCCGATTTCACAAAACAACTCTTACTCCTTGTTCCAATATCTTCCACGACGCACGTGTGGGTATCTTCGGCGACCCAGAGCCCGAGCACCGTATGGTCAGCACCCTCTAGGATCCTTCGCAGGTGACCTAGCGCTTCACTCATAGGCCGCTTCCTTGGTCCCTCATCCACCGTACCGAAAGCTCACCATTTAAATCGAACCGAGGCTGGTCAAGACCTCGGTCGACCTTGCTACACGAGACGTCCTCCATTGACTCTCCGTCTCACAGCAGTTGCAACTTTAACAGTTAGGTCTTCATGACCTTAATCCACAAGACGGTCAAAATGCTTCCCCAGCATTCTTGACATAAAACAGTCATTTACAAACAGTCACAAAATACAGTTTCTAAATCGAACTCTCGTCTTTCCACATTATCTCTCCTTAGTCCACATTACTTATTCCACATTCCATTCAATGTGTACTCATTCTCATCCATTTCCTCATATCGACGACACATTAATTCACATACACATTCACATTCACATCCATACATCCACATTTACATGCATACATCCATTTTCACATCCTCATTTATACATCCACATCCCATATCCACATTCATACATACACATCCATATCCACATCCATACATCCACATCCACATCCGCATTCACATCCATACATCCACATCTAGATACATACCTCCATTTTCACATCCTCATTTATACATCCACATCCCATATCTACATTCATACATACACATCCATATCCACATCCATACATCCACATCCACATCCACATTCATATTCACATCCATATATCCACATCTACATGCATACATCCATTATCACGTCCTCATTCATACATCCACATCCATATACATACATACATCCACATCCACATTCACATTTCCATTCACATCTATACATCCACATCTACATCCACATACATACATACATCCACATCCACATTCCCATTCACATCTATACATCCACATCTACATCCACATTCACATACATCCACATCCACATCCACATTCACATTCCCATTCACATCCACATTCCCATTCACATCTATACATCCACATCTACATCCACATACATACATACATCCACATCCACATTCCCATTCACATCTATACATCCACATCTACATCCACATTCACATCCACATTCCCATTCACATCTATACATCCACATTCACATCTATGCATATACATCTTCATGCATACATCCATTTTCACATTCATACATCCATACTTCCATCTCCACATCCACACATCCACATACATACATCCATTTTCACATTCCCATTCATATAACCCCATATGCCTTCACATCTAATCTTTTACATCACATCCATTCTCGCCCTATCACAACCCATATACATCTTATCCTATCACATACACTTCTTACCTCATCCCATACACATCTTATCACATCTTAATTCATCTTATCACCTCTTATCACCTCTTATACACCTCTTATCACATCCTATCACATCTCATATCTATTTATAGAATACAAGAGAATTCTTATATTTGATATAAGATTTCTTTACACATTTACTTATGCATAAATTCCATTTAAGGAGATTAATACTTCCGAAGTAAAATCAATCTTTTATGCATCTTCCTATGCATAAATTCATTTTAAATGAAAATGACACTTTTGAATTAAAATTCAATCTTTTATGCATCTTCCTATGCATAAATTCAATTTAGATGAGAATGACACTTTTGAATTAAAAATCAATCTTTTATGCATCTTCCTATGCATAAATTCAATTTAGATGAGAATGACACTTTTGAATTAAAAATCAAATTTTTATGCATCTTCTTATGCATAAATTCAATTTGGTAGGAATTACACTTTTAGAATAAAAAAATTTCTCTTATGCATCTAAGTTATGCATAAAATCCGCCTCGAGATGGGAAACGGTCGAGGACAGGAAAGTGACGGCTGGGGCGGCCATTTGGTGAAACGGCCGGGGTCGCTTGGGGATGGGAAATGGCCGAGGACAGGAAAGCGATGGCCGGCGGCCGTTGGGTGAAACGGCCGTGGCCGTTTGGGGAAAAACGGTCGGGGCTAGTAGGGCAGGGTTGACAGCGGCGGCGGCGGCCGACGGCCGATTGGCCGCGGCCGACTGGGGAGGGCTGAAACGACCGAGGGGTAGGGGTAACAGCCAATTGGGAGGGGGAAATGGCCGAGGAGGGCCGAAAAGGCCGGGGGGAAAGAAAAAATGAGCGAGGGGGCTAGTAATGACTCGGGGTCGTCCAGAGGCTGATATTCAACGGGGCCGGTTTCACCTCACACAAACGGTCGGCTCCGACTCGAAAAACGGCTGGGAAGTTAAGCACAGGGCGGCAGGAACATGTATACGGCCGGGACAGGATATGGAGTTTGGAGCAGTTATATGGTAGGAGGCCGACTTTTAAACGGTCAGAGGCCGACTTTAAGGGCAAACGGCCGAGATTTTTCGGATGGCGGCCAGGGTTTTTTTCTACCGGGTTTTTTTTGAATGGGGGGGGTTTTCGCACGGGCGTGTGAAGGCTGTGTGTGTGTGTGAAGGCTGTGTGTGTGTGTGAAGTGTGTGCATGTGCGTATGTGTGTATGTGCGTGTAGTATGTATGTGTGTGTAATGTAAGTGTGATGTGTGTATACGTGCTATGTATGTGATGTGAGAAGGTATGTGTATGCAAGGTGCGTGTTTTGACTGAAACGCGTGGGCGATCGGAATAGGGGGAGCATGTGTGTGATGTAGGATGTATGTGTGTGGGAAAAATTGCAGGATGTATGCAGTGAGGGTGTATTGAGATGCGGGGAAATTTGTGTGAGTGGATATGGGATGCAATGGATGTGCGTGGATGTGGAAGATGAGGTGGATGTGTATGTGCCCAGCTATGGATGTCAAACAATTTATATGCCTTTACAAATGAAATGCTAAGATGCGAAACAACAATTCCTACTGCTAAGATGCTAAGATGCTAAGATGCGAAACAACAATTCCTACTGCTACTCTAACTGAAAAACGCAAAATAAACAAAAAATGCAAACAAAAATGCAAAACACTCCAAACATCTAAGTCTACTCAAAAACACAGCTAAACATGCATACAATGCAGACTCTGCTCATAAACATAAGGAGGAAACACACATCATACATGCTCAACCCATCCTAAAGATGTAGAGCAGGTTTTTTACGCCTATCGGCTATCCAAAAATCTAAAGACACTAGGCGTGAGCCTAGGACGATCATGGACAAACTAAAGTGTAACTACTAGCCAAAATCCTCGTACTAGTGTAGGCACTCGTCCTCTCGGCAATGGCGCCAATGTTCGTCGCGGGTCTCCGCGACTCGCTTGTACAGCGTAGCGAGAACTCCAGCAAACAAATATGTCTACGGAGGACAAGCTAACCTGACTAGTGCGTGGAAGTAGTGGTGCAAGTGTCAAGAGACCACCCGAGGGGCAATGGCGGGAGCGCTGCTAATCTGCCCGTGTTGCTAAGGTCTCACGTGCTCTAATCCTACACGGACAAGATAATCTAGAGCAACTGGAGTGAACCTAAGCTATTCGACCAACCTAACTAAGCTAGAACAAGCCTAAGGAAGCTACCCAAACAAGCGGAACATCCTCTAATCGCATCCGGGCGGTACACTCACCTACAGGCTGTGAACTCGGAAAGTAGAGTCCCGCTAACCGAAATCGCGCAAGAGGGGACTCTACTCGTAGACCTAAGCCTCTAGACTAATTCTACCAAGTCCGGTCGGAAACAAACAACTCTATCGTGCTAGATCTGCTAAACACGCTTAGGATTCCTAATCACACAACTAATTAAATGCTAATTATAAATTAACAAATTAGTAGTGGAAATGAAGAGCACAGGACACAGAGTAACCTCGTCAAAACGCATTTGCATTCGGAGCACCGAGGCGACAGTAGCGAGCGTCAGACATCAAGCGCGCTCGTAGTTCTCTTCTTTAGTTCTTACACAGCGACCCTTACAAATGAGCAGATTTTCACATATAAAGGCCGGTCAGGACGCTCAACCCAGAATTAACCGACACTTAAACTAGGAATATCCTATACAATGTGGAAGCATTTTAGCCCCGGATTGACTTAATTCTAATTAGATTAGCCTATCGGGACCATCTCGGCTCGGTCTGCGGACTGTGGGACCCGAAAAATTAAAAAATTAAAAATTATTCCGCAGCTTCTTGGGCACTCAATCCAGCACTTTAGCACTGATTTAGGCCGTCTCATGTTGTATGGCTGCTCGTCTCAAAGGTTTTGTGGAATCTCAATCAAAGTGCATTCATCTTCTTCTTGGACATCTTCATTAATGGGCTATGGTTGTTGGAGATCATCATCATTGGATGTAGCTATTGGATTGTTGTTTCTGGGTATATTGGAGTTTCTCAAAGACATGCCTTTTGTGAGGGGAAATTTCAACAATGAATAACCATTTTTTAATCTTTTGAAAAACCACTTGCTCACAATGTTGTGGAAAAACAAAAGTATCCTTTTGATCTGTCCATAGTTCTGTGGAATCAATTTGGATCAACCCATTCTTGTCATGTTGCATGCATGGTTGATTGTTGCCCTTGAGTAACGGCCCTAAACCACTTTACATCAAATTTAGACATATTGAACATTTGAAGTATACATTGATGATGTTTTGAAGAGTTCCAAAGTAAACCAAGTTTGTTAATGTGCTAGTATTGCTGCTACAATTTTAATATTGTACTCTTGCTTGTGAAAACAACTTACACACCACAAGGATGTCCTCACATACTAAATTAGTATAAAACAAAGTATATTTGTTAACTTATAAGTAACACAATATTATTAGGTTTAGGATTATAAAGATTATAAATAATATCTTATTGATTCCTCGCAGGTCTCCCCACGAGACAAGAGTGTGCAGGTCTCCCCGCCGACGAGCGTGTGCAAGTCTCCCCGCGACCAGCATGTGCAGTGTAGTGAGAACTCCAGTAAACAAGAATGTCTAATGAGGACAAGCTAACCCAACTAGTGCATGGAAGTAGTGGTGCAAGTGTCAAGAGACTACCCGAGGGGCAATGCCAGAGCGTAACTAATCTACCCATGCTGCTAAGGTCTCATGTGCTCTAATCCTTCACGGATAAGCTAATCTAAAGCAACTGGAATTAACCTAAGCTATTTGACCAACCTATCTAAGTTAGAACAAGCCTAAGGAAGCTGTTCCAGGAACAAAGCAGTGCCCTTAAAAGTACTGCCCAAGTGCTGGACAAAGTGTCCCTGAAATTTGGAAGAATTTTAAATTTTTTATGTTGCGGGTCCCACACGTGCCCGCCGCAGCAGATCTCGAATGGTCGCGATGGGCTTATTCGATAATATTTTATTCAAGCCGAGTCTATAATGCTTCCAAGATGTATAGGAGATTACCAGATCATGTGTCGGTTAATTTCAGGTTGAGCACCCGACCGGCCTATATAACTTAATTTATGCTCATTTGTAAAGGTCTTGTGTAGAGGGTAATTGTGGACTATGAGCGCTCGCATGGTTAGACGCTCACCATTGTTGCCTCGGTGCTCCGAATTCAAAACGGATTGAATGAGGTCTTCCTTGTGTCGTGCTCTTGCTTTCCATTATAAATTTGTTAATGTTTCATTAGCAGATTTGTTAATTGGTTAATTAGATTCTCTAAGCGTGTTTAGCAAATTTAGTGTGGTAGATTTGCCCGAATCCAACCAAATTAGATAGGATCAGTCTAGGGGTCTAGCTCTACGAGTAGAGTCCTTTCGGAAGCCATTCCGAGTAGCATAGACTCACCAGCCGAGTTCACAGCTCGTAGGTGAGTTTACTGCCTGGATGCAATTTCGGGATGGATTACTTGTATGAGTAGCTTCTCAGGGCTTTGTCTTAGGTAGCTGGGTAGGTTGGGTAGCTTAGGTTCACTCCGGCCACGTTAGATTATCTTGTCCTAGTAGGATTGGTACTTCACATGACCTCGGGCACTGGTAGACGGGTAGCGCAGAAGGTCATTGTCCCTCGGGTGGTCTCTTGACACTTGCACCACTACGTCCGTGCACTAGTCGGGTCAGCTATGTCCTCAGTAGACATTTATGTTTGCTGGAGTTCTCGCTAGACTGGACGTCGTTTGTGGATTTCCCGCAAAACATTGACGCCATTGTCGGGGACGGCTGCCTAAACTGTAGTATGAGGCATTTGACCTGTAGTTAGCGTTTTCTCATCCGAGACCTCACCTTAGCACTCACAAGATTTTCGACAGGGCTGCATACCTGTTGTGTGTTCCGTAGGATGGATTAGGCATGTACGATGCTTGTTTCTGCTTAGGTGAAGTCAGCATGGTATCCGTGTCAGTCCTGCTGGCTTGAATAGGTTAGATCTTGTTTTTATGGTTTTATTTTACGATTTTTTTTGCGTACTTTTTGGTTCGTAGCTTAGAATTAGCGTAGGATTTGAGTTTCACATATGTGGCATCTGCATCATACACGATATCTCGAGGAGGGACGCACTCAGCACTCACCCCACATTGCATACGCCTCACAACACATACACAGCACATTCACAGCATCTACATCTAGTTAGAACACTCCATGCACTTACACAAGCACTCACACATGGCATGCATGGCATCCACATCATCCTGCATGTCATATTGCATCTACTGATTGGTGTAGCATTTGTTAGAGCTTCTCACACACATGTACCGCACCGCATACCGCACACCAAGTTAGAATACTCACATCATTTTCCCGTCCATTATTGCACCGCACATTGCATCTCATAACACATATATGGCATCTCATTCATAGCATATCACGTTGTATTACACACACATACACCCCACATACACATTTCACACACACACACACACACACACACACACACACTCCCACTTCACAAATCACACACGCACACCCCGGCCATTTTGGAAGAGTGGCCGTTTCGTAAAAAGAAGAGCTCCGCCGACTGTTCCAAGCTCAATGTCTGGCCACCATCTAGTGAAGACCTCGGTTGTTTTGAAAAAAAAGAAGGCCCCGACCGATTTAAAAACAAAGGCATGGCTGTTACTCTAAAGACCCCATGAGTTTTCGGAGAGCCAACTACCTCCAGGCCCTCAGCCGTTTCGAAACCCCCGCGGTAGTTATAAAGAAGGCCCGGCCGATTCAGGTACTCGGCCAAGCCGCTCCACAAAACCCAAGGCCGCCACGACCGTTTTGAAGGCTACGGCCATTAACCTAGCATGGCCCCCGGCCGTTGTTTTTTTTGAGGAGCTCCCGCCGGCCCGTAAGCGAGACTTGGCCAAAAAAAAAAAGGACAAGGCCGGCCGTATTGAGCCGCCGGTCGTTTGGGATTCCCCACGCCGGTCGTTTATTAGCCAGTCGTTAAAGCCTAACGACCACGGCCGTTTGGCATTTCCCCCGCAGGTCGTTAAGGCATCAGGGCCCCGTCTGACCATTACAAATAATGGCCGGTGCAGTCGTTAGAACAAGAGAGCTCCCGGCCGTTTTACGAATAACGACCGGCGTGGCCGTTAGACAAGAGCACGGCCGGCCGTTAGAGCCGTTGGCGCAGCCATTAACTAAGGTAACGGCCGGCGCGGCCGTTAGAGCCGTTGGCGCAGCCATTAACTAAGACGGCCATGGCCGTCCCAGTGGAACGGCCCCCTGTCCCTCCCAGACTCCAGTACCCCATACCTCCCGTTCTCGGCCAAAAAGGCTCCCTCTCCCGTCCACGGCCGAAACGGCCGTTTAGGCTCAGCCCTCCCGCTCACGGCCAAAACGGCCGTCACGGCCATTAGGCCCATCCCCCCCCCCCCCCCCCGGTACCGCCTCTCTCCCGTCTACGGCCATTAAGGCCTCTACTCTTCCGCCCCGTCCATTAGGCCAACCTCTCCCCGGCCACTCAAACCCCAACCCTTCGGCCCGGCCGTCCCCCGTATCCCCTTCCCAGACCCCCTGCTCATTCCAGGCCAGGCAGTCCCAACCCGACCCAAGCCCGACCACTTCCGTGCCCCAGCTCCCGCCTCCGATCTCCCACCCCGCTGTCCCACGCCAACCCGGTCCGCCCCGACCTCGTCCAAGCCAGTCCCGGCCACCCAAGCCTGGCCTCCCCGCCATCCCCACTGTCCGCCATCTCGCGGCCATCTCCCGCCGCCCACAACCCTCGACTTCCGTGTTGACCATGCCGACCAAGCCGCTGAAGTCCCACGCCGCCGTGCCCTGCCTCCGACCTCCGCCCCGGTAGCCCCGACGCCCACGACCCACGAACTGGCCAACGCCCCTCACGGTTAACTCTTGAAACCCCTGCCGCACAGGCCGCACAATCCAGATCCCGGCGTCCCGCGTGCCCCAACTTTCGGACGTGCTGCTCGAACATTTACTGGCCGCCGCGCGCAAATAACTAAGACCGCCCCACTAAATTTCGGACGCCGCCACCTGGTACAACCCCTCACGGCCCCGAGTGAAAGCTGCACGGCCGCAATTTGAAAGACCATATTGGCCGCAAGTTTTCAAGTGCTGATCGCATATATCTTTCCAACTCGCCGTGAGCAATACACCAAGCAAATTTCAAACGTGAGCTTTGGCCACAGGCAAAACCCCAGCTAGCTACCCACCATTTGGACCCATTTAGCCGCGTTCACGCGCAATCGAGCTGATTAGGGCAAAATGAGCAATTTTGGACGAGAAGTGGCCGCGCAAATGCAAAAGGCACTCGATGAGCTGACAAAATCCAATGCAGGTGGAATAGTGGCATTGCCAACCACTCATAGGGCAGGAACGACATACGCATACGATCTCACACACGAAAGAGTAGATCCAATGTCTGAAATGCTCTATGCGTATTCAAACGAAAGCCAAATTCAATTCAACAGGCCAAACTACGCAGCAAACTTTGAAATGTGGTTGCAATTTCAATACGAAAACGCTTATGGAGCGAGAATTTACCTAGATCCCCTAGGTCAACATGCTGTATTCATCGAATCACATCCAACTCCTCTAAATTACGCACCGTAAGTGGTATAGCGTGATGACCGGTACATTGATTTCAAGGGAACCATGTACCTACTCACCCTTAATCCACTTGAGGAGGTAGACACATTAGGCAGGATAGTGAATGACCTAGTGTATTCCAATGAGCCAAATTTGCTACCAATGTCAAATCATAGCAAATACCGAGTGGTAAATTCATTCCAAGTGGACCACATACCAACAAATGATGAAACAATTGGCCTATTCTATCAGAAAGAGGATGGATATAGGGTCTTCTACACGATCCAAAATCCAGTGACCGATGAGAGCGAGACCAATCATATCATGTATGTGATGGTCGAAGAAAATGGGCTGGATACCATTGATTTTTGGATGGTTGATGTGTACGGTCAAATGTATCAGATGATTTAAGAGGCAGATCAATACACATATCAAGGGGTACCAATCAGAGAATGGCTGACGCATGAGAAGTCTCAAAAACAAATTATGTTAGAGAGTCAAAAATGGACCGAGGACTCAATTGAAAACAACCGGATCAAGGAGCTCCCAAACGAAGAAATTCTGGGAGCATTGACGTCAAACATACTACAAGATGATGCCAGTACTTCATGTAATATGCCAATAAGTGAAACTCATGCAGAGAATGGTGGTTATCAAGCTGACCAAGGGCTAATGCAACCACACCACTCAAACCCCATGGCTCACACAGCTGAGTACCAACCAATGGTGAGTGCACCGATCTTATATGCTAATCCCAAGCATGTGCATCCATCACATGTGAAAAAGTGGGTCAAGAAAACGTTCAGTGAAACAGAGAACCATCATGAGCATGTAATATTATTCAAATGTGTATTGCAAGCAGAGGAAATAACAGATTTCCGTACCCAGTTTGAAGGATTTGGGCTAACCCTTGAAGGCAAAGCACTTCGTGGTTCCAAACCTTAGACCGAGCTACAATTCACGATATTGATACCTTCTTAGATGCATTTATTGCTCAATTTACCAAACGAGGTATTAAGAACGATACGTTGAGCTTGATTCATCAATTCAAACAACGGGTCAATGAATCAGTCAAGGATGCTGCTTACTATTTGTGAACATATATTACGAGATGTCCTAGAGCTGAACGTCCAACCCAAGAGCATTTAGTATCAATCTTCTTAGATGGGTTGACAAATAAACACCTCAGTAAGGATGTGTATACAAGAAGATGCTTAACATTGGACCAATGCATCCAAGAGGCTGTGGACTTAGTGGAAAATATTGATTCGTATCAAGACCATGAGGTGGGTCCGAAAAACTGTGTCCACAAGCCAATCGAAACCAAGTGATGAGCGCGTAAATGCTCAGACCAATGTAGAGATTCTAGATGACTTTATAATCCAAAAGATGATGGAATCCACACGTGGATCAACTCAGTCTAATCAAGCACAAACTGTTTGGCAAAATCAGCATGGTATGCACCAACAGTTGAACGAAAATTATAGGCCTATGCCTCATGCACAAAATATCTACCAGCCTATACATTCTTTGGAGCCATACCATCCACCACAACCACTGCCTAGGCATCCACAAGCTCGTAGCCTAGAAGTTAACAACATGGGTTATGCACCAACACGAAATAGAGATGTTGCCTATATACCATCAATGCCATACATCATAGAAGTAAGAGCTGATGCTCAACTTCCACGAGGCATAAGGAGATCATCTGAAGTTCCAATCATAGAAATACCCACAACTTCTAGCTCAGATGAACGACATCGCATGAATGCCAACATGTTGAGGTACATTGCCAACAATGGAATCCCTCGACCAGAAGTACGAAGAGGTTTTTGCGAGGATGGTGCTATAAAGCACTTGTTTGCAGATTGTCCTTGAAATCCTCCACAAAAAGGCAAATCAGTCAAGTCAATTGGAGTTAATCCATCACTCAGTTCCTCTGAACAAGAAGAAAAGGTGCCAGTTAACGTCATAACACGGGCACAAGCTCAAATTCAAGAGGAACATAAGAGCAAAAATGATAACAAATCTCAGGAGAGCGCAAGCCAGTCTTCCAAGAGCAAACGCAACTCATGGAAAGCTAGAAAAGCTAGGCGCAAAGCCCGCCTTCAACGTGAAAAAGAGGCGAGTGAAGCTACAAAGTAAATGCCTGAGGCTCAACCCTCTCTACCAGAGATTCAGCTGAAACCATCGCCCAAAGAGCAGAATGACTCATCAGGCGGCTTAGTCCTTGTGGAAAAGGTTTTTGAACCTTTAAATGCAATGCTTGAAGCATTCGAAGCCAGACTGAAGCCAGGCCAAACACATGAAGAAAGATATAGGGCATATCCTGACCCTATTCTTGAAAAACAAAGGCTAGAAATGTACACTCACTCAATCAAAGCTGTCCAAGCTTTGATAGAGAAGACACAAGTACATCCTCCACTGGAGCTAAGTCAAAGAAACAATTTGGCTGAGATTCAACATGCCGAACGAGCAGTACCGAAGGAAGATGCACCTAAAGAGGCACCACCGCTTGTGGTAGAGAATACGGCAAATATAAACCCATCCATAGTGCCTGAATTAAACGAACGATGGCCCGAAGAGCTATGGAATGAGGTTCATGAAGCGAATGTAAAAGATCAAACGTTTGACAATGCACCATTTCCTGAATTTGATGCAATTGAGCAGAATGTTGATATGGAGTTAGCATCTAGATATAGTGATATGGGTTTGGAACAATTTGAAAGCTCCAAAGCTGCCACATTAAGAACCTTACCTTCATATCTTGGTAGTTGTGAGAATGCATCAATTACCAAGAAACTCCCCTCACAATGGCGAACAATGCCACATGTGCAAAACACGAATAATGTTCAAGAGCTGCTAGAAACACCCGTCAAATGTACATTGAAGCTAGCAGATCTCTTGAAAGTTAAGCCAAAATTGTGGCATGAAGTGGGGAAAAGCTTCGAGAACATGGAAATCCAATGTGATATCCCTTCTTTAGCAAAAGAAGTGGAATGTCGAGAAAGTAGAGAGATTGAACTGGTTCCCATTAACAAAGTTGGTGAGTATTGTGAAGGAGAAGAAGGAAATACCTTGCTACCTGTTCAATATGGAGCGGTCAAAACCATGGCCATACTTGATAGTGGAGCAGGAGTAGCTATAGCCACGAGAGAAATTTGGAAATAGTGGGGTAAACCTGCCCTACGCAAAACGCACATGAAGTTGCAAGTAGCAAACGGATACATTGAAGAGCCGCTAGGATTGCTCGAACGATTACTTGTCACATCTTGTGGCATAGAATATGAGCACACCTTTGCTGTGGTAGATTTCGGTAAAAAATTTGCATATGACATAATCTTGGGTAGACCCTTTATGCGACAACTCAAACTTATTCAAGATTGGGGCTACGATTATATCTATTTACGGTGGCAAGATGGTGTAACTATGCGAGTGAATATCAAGGATCATATCTACCATTCTGCTACTAATGCAACTTTACATTTTCCTTACCAAAACATACTAACTTACCTCTCTGGATGTGTGGAGCATCACGAGAAGGAAGTTTAAAAGAAGAAGAATGCGTGACTAGAAGATGAAACGTACATACCACATCTTTTTTCCGAAAATGAGTTTGAACCACATGGATGGAATCAAATTCTAGCCACACTGGATGTATGTGCAAATGAACAAACTACTACACAGTTGTGTGACAAAAACGGCTACGACATCATGCTAGTCATGATGATCAAATGTTTCCACTCATCTCGCACTGATTCACTAAACATGGGAACGTCTAAGCAAATTCATGCCTCAAAGAACAGGTCTGTGGGTGAACAACGATCAATTCAAGATCTCAAGTAGTATCAGAAGTGATGAAGACAACCTGCCGACCTGCAAATTCATGCAGCAAAGAACAGGTCTGTGGGTGAACAACGATCAATTCAAGATGCTCAAGCAGTATCAAAAGTGATGAAGACAACCTGCCGACTTGCAATCAAAGAAACAGATGGCAATTTTCCAAAAAGAATAGGGATTGCTCTAGGTAAGCAGCCAGTACAAGAGATCAAGCAACAGGTTGAATGTGATGCCAAGAGTGAAAATGGATTAGAGCCATACGTTCTTATCCAACTTGGCTCAAGTAAACGGTCTCAGTATGTGCTACTAGATCCAAGTAGTTCTATTAACTCCATGAACTTTGAAGTGTTCAAGCAATTGAAAGGAGTTCAATTGGTGCTAGCAAATGTCACACTTATGAGCTTATCAGATGAAAAGGTACACACAATGGAGTATGCAGATGTGCCAATGTCAATCAATGACATCGAGTGCATAAATAGGTTTCATATTCTACCTGCACATACCTCAGTGGCCAAATTTCAACATTGGATCTCAGATATCCTCTGTGGACTTTGCTCCCAAGTATTCATATCAATTGCTCGTATCACAAGAGGAGGATGACACTGAACTAGAAGAGTTACAGTTGGTTCTTCTTCCAGCCATATGTGAATCTGAAACAAAGGAAGGAGCTGGCCAATCTACATCCAACTTTGAATACATCAAGCCTTAGAAGTACACACAAGCATGGATTAAAAAATAGACAGCATAGGAGCCAAAGACTATGCCTACACAAATCCCTTCAACCTCTTCAACTGCTATCTTAAATGCTGCAAGGAAAGCTTACAAGAAACAGATTTGGATACCCAAGAAACAGGTTCTTATTACAGACACAAGATCCAGGCCGATATCCATAATATCTTTGCGGAAAATGAAGAAATCATGAAGAAATCAACAACAATGGCAAAGATTTGGGTACCAAAGCATCTAATTAGCTCAAAGTCCAAACAAGTTTGGATACCCAAGTCAGCTCTCCGAAAATCTCTTTCTCGCCAACAAGTTGAGCATATGCGACAAAGCCCATTTTCAAAGGGAAGAAATGCACGCAACAAGCGACCGTCCAAGAAGCGGTGCCCTCACGTCAAGAAACCATCTTCTCCCAAGCCCACACATCGCCAAATCTGGGTACAAAAGAAGTTGGTTCAAACACAAGCACGGAACAAGTAGATGTGGATCCCGAAAAAACGCCAATCCTCAACAACACAGGTTCGGATCCCCATCTCAGCTCAAAGACAAAGGCCCAAGCCTTGACAACAGGTTCCACGATGACAAGCTCAAGCACACGTTACAAATCAATGGGTGTGGAGACCTAAGCAGATTGCCACTAAACTTCCACCCACTGAAGCTTACAACAACCAAGCTGACATCTAATTGGGTGTGGAAGCCAAAGATATCCCAAGTATCAGAGCCTCAAGTCAAATCCAAATGGGTATGGCAACAAAAATCCACGCAAGTGGATCTTCCTTCAAATCAAACTAAGCCAATACAAGCATCGACAAGGCTCAAGTGGAGACAAAAAGCTTCCAATACTGATTCTCATCAACTCTCAGAGGTAAGCTATGAAGCTATGATTCTAGATAAGGAAGATGAAAGTAGTCACTACGTCAAACCACATCTAGAAGATCCTAAACTCACCTTCTTCCTAGAATCATTTGAAGAATGCCTTGCCATCAGAAACCCATGAGCACATCGCTCATGATCCCCATCTAGCACAGCATGTTGTTCTAAATGCATATTCTGTGATATCATGCTATAGGGCCACATTACAAGGCCGTGCATAGACACTATTGTTTAATCCAATGCACATGCACAACCAACTGGCCAGAGTAAACACAAGCTAGGTGGGGAGGAAGCATTCTAAAATACGAACTCATGCTAAATCTATTAAGGGCATTATTTTTGGTGTAAATTTTTTATTTTTCTTTGATTTCTATTTTAATGCCCATAGAATATCCGCAATAGATAGGGGTAATGTAGCTATCTAAACCCCATAGGTGTGTGTAAATATCCATTAATAAATGGGATGTGACCTTAGGACTGTCGAGGCACTTTTTCCCTCACTAGGAGGTTTTTTCCCTCAAATATGTACATATATTTGTCATTGTCCTTTTTTCTTTTTCCTTTCATTTTGTTTTGCACAATAAAACCTCATGGTGGCGAGCTCAAGCAATGGACTATAAAGATCGCTGCTGGAGAAAATGGAATTGTCACTTAAAAGAACCATCTCCTAGACTTCCATTTCAAGTCCAACTACACAGGTCACAGGTCTTCAAGCAATATCTTAAGCTACCATAGGGAAAACCGATAAATGGCTCTGTGTGCAACTAGAACATATACACAGGTACATGACCAGGATAACAGGTTAAAAGAAACCAAAGGCTAGAACAACGGAACACAACACCGAAAAATCCTTTCCAAAACAGGTACATACAGGTTATAGGAAATTAAGAACATTGATCAACCGCAATGAACATGATGACATCCATGGAGAAACAGAAGCATTATGCTTAATATTTTCATATCTAACTTTAGGTTTAAGTTGCATTTGTTTGCATGTGTTGCATTAGATGCATTGACACGGGTTTCCATTAAAATTTCTAGCTATCTTTCGCCAATGGAACCTAACCCGTCCAAAAATGTCGCATGCCAATCTCATGCTTCAAACAGAAGTCAAGAAAATGTTCTCTGCTCTAAATGAGCACATGAAAGATCAAGAAGCATGCAAGCTTAATAGGTCCAAAAACAGATCTCAACTCATGAAGAATCAGCTCAATGTCAAAGGCATTGTATGACAACTCCAAGCGAAAATCCTTACCACAACCCAATGAATTTTCTTTGGTGAATAGTCCAACTACCTAGGTCATGTGTTTGATTGCATCCATGTAAGCTCATGTGCTCTTAATTCCTATTGTAAGATGTAGGACAAGAAATCTTCTGACATCCAAGACCTTAAAGCTATCAACTTCAACATGCTACAACACCACTTGAAGCATCAAAGGACAACCACCCACACCAGATCCTCGACAACGTTTCAACACGCCCGAGGACGTGCGCAGACTAGGTGGGGAGGAATGTTCCGGGAATAGAGCAGTGCCCTTAAAAGTATTGTCCAAGTGCTGGACAAGGTGCCCCTGAAGTTTTGAAGAATTTTAAATTTTTTATGTTGCGGGTCCCACACGTGCCCGATCCTCCCGAATGGTCCCGATAGGCTTATTTGATAATATTTTTTCAAGCCGAGGCTATAATGCTTCTAAGATGTATAGGAGATTACCAAATTATGTGTGGGTTAATTTCGGGTTGATTTCGGGTTAATTTCGGGTTAATTTCGGCTTCCAAGATGTATAGGAGATTACCAAATTATGTGTGGGTTAATTTCGGGTTGAGCGCCCTCGTGAGCGCCCGACCGGCCTATATAACTTAATTTATGCTCATTTGTAAAGGAGGTCTTGTGTAGAGAGTAATTGCGGACTACAAGCGCGCGCGGTCAGACGCTCGCCATTGTCGCCTCGGTGCTCCGAATTCGAAACGGATTGAATGAGGTTCTTCCTTGTGTCGTACTCTTGCTTTCCATTATAAATTTGTTAATGTTTCATTAGCAGATTGGTTAATTGGTTAATTAGATTTTCTAAGCATGTTTAGCAGATTTAGCATGGTAAAGTTGCCTGAATCTAACCAGATTAGATAGGATTAGTCTAGAGGCCTAACTCTATGAGTAGAGTCCTTCCGAAAGTCGGGTGGTCTCTTGACACTTGCACCACTACCTCCGTGCACAAGTCGGGTCAGCTATGTCCTCAGTAGACATTTATGTTTGCTAGAGTTCTCGCTAGACTGGATGTCGTTTGCGGATTTCTCGTAAAACAGAAGCTACCCAAACAACCTAAGCATCTCTAATCACATCTGAGCGGTGGCAAACTCACCTACGAGCTGTGAACTTGAAAAGTAGAGTTTCACAAATTGGAATCACATAAGAGGGGATTCTACTCGTAGAGCTAAGCTCTAGACTAATCCTGCCAAGTTGGGTCGAGAACGGACAACTCTATCACGCTAGATTTGCTAAACACGCTTAGGAGTCCTAATCACACAACTAACTAAAATGCTAATCAAACATTAACAAATTAACGGTGGAAGGAAGAGCACAAGACACAGAGTAACCTCATCAAAATGCATTTGCATTCAAAGCATCGAGGCAACAGTAGCGAGCATCGGACGTCAAGTGCGCTCGTAGTTCTTCTTTTACACAGGAATCCCTTATAAATGAGTGGATTTTCACTTATATAGGCCAGTCGGGACGCTCAACCCACTTATAGCCTTGGCTTGTTGACTCAAATCTAGCATATCGCGACCATCTTGGCTTGGTTGTGGGACCCGTAAAAATTTAAAAAAAAAAATCCTTCGCAGCTTCACAGGCACTCCATCCAGCACTTTAGCATTTTGATTCTAGGTTGGCACATATGTTCGTTCCCGGAAGATTCCTCCCTGACCTAGACTGCGCACATCCTCAAGCGCACTGAAGCATTGTCGTGGATGTGGCCTGTGGGTGGTTGTCTTTGATGCTTCAAATTGTGGTGTGGCATGTTGACGTTGGAATCCTTGAGGTCTTGGTTTTGACCTGGTGGAAGTTAGTTGGCAATTTGCTTAGGTCTCCACATCCCTTGGGTTGTAACTTGTGACGGGTTGTCGACATGAAACCTGCTGTTGAGGCTTTGGCTTTTGTCTCTGATCTGGTGGAAGTTAGTTGGCAATTTGACCTCGTGGAAGTTAGTTGGCAATTTGCTTAGGTCCCACACCCCTTGGGTTGTAACTTGTGACTTGGGTTGTCGACATGAAACCTGCTGTTGAGGCTTTGGCTTTCGTCTCTGATCTGAGATGGGGATCCGAGCATGTGTTGTTGAGGATTGGTTTCTTTTTGGAATCCACATCTGCTTGTACCTTGCTTGTGCGTGAACCAACTTCTTAGGTACCCAAATTTGGCAATATGTAGGCGTGGGAGGAGGTGGTTTCTTAATGTGAGGATACCATTTCTACGACTTTCTCTTGCATGTGCTTTTGCTTTTTGAACATGGTCTTTGTCGCTTATGCTGAGCTTGTTGTTGGTGAGAAGGGGATTTCTTGAGAACTCACTTGGGTATCCATACTTGTTTTGAGTTTGAGTTAAAGAGGTGCTTTGGTACCCAAATCTGTGATGTTGTCATTGTTGCTAATTTCCTCGTTTTCCATAAATAAATTGTGGATGTTGGCTTGGATTTGTTTTTCGGGAACATATGTGCCGACCTAAAATCAATGCTAAAGTGCTGGATTGAATGCCCAAGAAGAAGAATTTTTAATTTTTAAAATTTTTCGGGTCTCGCAGTCCCCGACCGAGCTGAGATGGTCCCAATAGGCTAATCTAATTAGATTAAAGTCAAGCCAAGGCTATAATGCTTCCAATTTATATAGGATGTCCTTAGTTTAAGTGTCGATTAATTTTGGGTTGAGCATCCCGACTGGCCTATATATGTGAAAATCCGCTCATTTGTATAGGGGTCGTTGTATAAGAGCTAAAAGAAGAACTACGAGCGCGCTTGACGTTCGACGCTCGCACTGCTGTCGCCTCGGTGCTCTGAATGCAAATGCATTTTGACGAGGTTACTCTGTGTCTTGTGCTCTTCCTTTTCACTCTGCTAATTTGTTAATTTAGAATTAGCATTTTGATTAGTTGTGTGATTAGGACTCCTAAGTGTGTTTAGCAGATCTAGAGCGATAGAATTGTCCATTTTAGACCGAACTTGGTAGGATTAGTCTAGAGGCTTAGCTCTACGAGTAGAATCCCCTCTTGCATGATTCCGATTAGCAAAACTCTACTTTTCGAGTTCGCAGCTCGTTGGTGAGTTTGTCGTGTGCGACGATTAGAGGATGTTCTGCTTATTTTGGATGCTTCCTTAGGCTTGTTCTAGCTTAGATAGGTTGACTGGATAGCTTAGGTTCATTCCTGTCTTTGGATTAACTTGCCTGTGTAGGATTAGAGCACGTGAGACCTTAGTAGCACGGGTAGATTAGCTGTGCTCTCGCCATTGTCCCTTGGGTGGTCTCTTGTTGACACTTGCACCACTGCTTCCATGCAGTAGTCGGGTTAGCTTGTCCTCAGTAGACATTCTTGTTTGCTAGAGTTCTCGCTACGCTACACATGTGCGTCGTGAAGACCCATGAACATTGGCGTCGTTGCCGGGGACGAGTGCCTACACTAGTACGAGGTTTTTGGCCAGTAGTTACATTAGTACACTAGTTGCCAGGGACAAGTGCCTACACTAGTACAAGGTTTTTGGCCACAGTAGTTACCCTTTAGTTCGTCCAGGACCGTCCTAGGCTCACGCCTAGCGTTTTTAGATTTTTGGAGAGCCGGTAGGCATAAAAAAAACATGCTATGCATCTTTTGGATGGGATAAATATATACGATGTGTGTTATGCGTGTTTAGCTGTGTTTGTGTGTAGATTTAGATGTTTTCATTGTTTTCCATTTTTTAGTTTACGTTTTTTAGTTAGATTAGTCGTAGGATTTGTTTCACATCATGGCATTCAAATTGTAAAGGCATCACTGTGTTTTTGGAGAGCCATTCCAACCGTGAGGCGTCGTACGGCTGCAAGAAAGTTGGGAAATCGAAAGTTAAATCTGGCCGTGAGCAGAGACGAGGTAGAGATTCCGGTCGTAAGAGTGTTGCAAGAGATTCGGCTGCGAACATTTTGGGAGGAACTAAGCCCGGTCGTGGAAAATCCGGCCGTACACAAGAAGGTTGGCCACAAGAGGTTTTACGGCCGCGAGGCGAGATCACGGCCAGAAGATCCGATCTCGCGAAGTTTTTTGATCCGGCCCCGCGAGAGCACGGTCTCGTGAGAGGAAAGGGCCGACAAATCTAGCGGCCGTGCAAGTTGGCCCAAGAAGGTTGGCCACAAGAGGTTTTACGGCCGCGAGGCGAGATCACGGCCAGAAGATCCGATCTCGCGAAGTTTTTTGATCCGGCCCCGCGAGAGCACGGTCTCGTGAGAGGAAAGGGCCGACAAATCTAGCGGCCGTGCAAGTTGGCCTGGCCGCCAAACACCCCACGACCACAAGTAAGCTGCCCGCGGCCGCAACGGCCGCACAAGCAGTTCGGCTGTGAAATGACCTCGGCCACACGAGAGCAAACGGTTGTGGCCGAAAAAACCGCCCGGTCGTGATCCACCCGGCCGCCAAAGCACGGCCGCAAAATTTTGATCGGCCGTTACAAAAAAAAGGAAAAAAAAAAGAGAGAAAGCAAGCAAGCGCTTGGGAAGAGAAATTTTTTGTTTAAAAAAATGAAACTGAAAAGGGCCCGATTTGTCGTGTTGTACCGAGCCGTGTCATGCCTTGGTCTTGGTCTTATGGTACATGATGATTAAGATATTCTATATATAGGCTTGAGGCTTGGGGAGAAGGGAGCTCTATGGGATAAAGGTAAAAAGCCTTTTCCTCTCAAAAGTCACATTCCCCACTCGTCTACATAGAAATTTACTATTTTGAGGACTACGGGCAACTCGATTGGCAAAACACTGTGCTGTAAAGTGCGCCTTAACCAACTGAGCGAGACGCTCGTTTTGAGCTATCACTTGCCATAGTCCGAGCTACAGACCAGGCGTTGCAGTTTTAAGCAAAAAATGGCCAAACAAAGTCAAAATACACTCGAAGAGACTATGAGCTATAATGCAAATGAAATGATGGTCTTACCAATGGTTCAAAGGCCACAAAAAATTAACGCATATGATCTCATGTATAAGAGAGTACATCAAATGCTAGAAACGCTCTATCCGCACTCACACGAGGATCAGAGTCAAATCGATAGGCCAAACTACACAGCAAATGTCAAAATGTGGTTGCATTATCAATATGAAAATGTCTACGGAGCGAGAATTTACTTAGACCCCCTAGGTCGACATGTTGTGTGCATTGAATCACATCCAATCCCTCTAAATGACACGTCGTAAGCGGTATACCGTGATGACAAGTACTATGATCTCAACGGAACTACGTACCTACTCACCGCCGCCGTCCACTTGAGGTTGATGCATTAGGCAAGATGATGAATGACCTAGTGTATGAAAATGAACAAAATTTGCTAACCAATGCTTAATCAAAACAAATATCGAGTCGTAAATTCTTTTCGAGTGTATCGCATTATTCCATGAAACAATAGGCCTATTCTATCAAGACAAGGATGGATACAGGATCTTCTACAAGATCCAAAATCCAGTGTGACTGATAAGAGTGAGACCTATCAAATTGTGTATGTGATGGTCAAAGAAAACAGGCTTGATATCATTGATTTTTGGATGGCCGATGTATATGGTCAAATTTATCAGATGATCTCACAACAAGAGGCAAACCAATACACATATCAAGGGCTACCAATTAGAAAATGGTTGAGGCATGAAGATTCTCAAGTACAAACCATGTTAGAGGGCCATAAACAAATAAAGAATTCTCTTGAGGGAAGACGGATCAGGGAGCTCAGACTCGGGGGGGTCACTCACATGTAAAAGTGTCTATCACGTGCGTTCAACATAAGGCATTATTTATTAGAATGGACTCACAGAAATTTATTTACAGAGGGAGGCCAATTTCTCCTAGGCATTCTATTTACAGAAGGATATTTTATATTTATATATGCTGTCAATCACTTAGAATGACACAAGTAGAATGTAGGAAGAGTGGCATAGATGATAAAGGTCAAAATTTTAGCATGCCAAACGTTGTGGGTTCAAATCCTTAGGCCCACGCTCAATAAAAGCTCAGCTTCTTATTTTTAATTTTAACGTGAGCTTCTTATTTTTAATTTTAACGTGAACTTCTTATTTATTGAAAACGTTTGACATTACACGCCTTGTTTTTGAATCATTGGGTCTTTTAATGAAAAGTTTAGCGCCCGTTACCCTCAGTAGGAGTTGCTTCACTGGTTTTCCAATAATAGCGTTGACCACATCAGTGATTATGGAATTGAGACGAGGCAGGATGCTATGTATGTCAAGAGCTTTGTTTCCGAAGGTTCTTATATTATGTTGTGGGATGTGGGATGGCAAACTACGTTTTGGGAAGATGACAATGTTTCCTCGAACACATGGAATAGAGTGATTACATTGTATGATGCTCAAAGGATTGACAGAGGAAAGCGTGGTCGTATGCTTTTTGTTGCTGATCATAAATGATTCAGCAGGCTAGGGGTTAGGCAAAGTATGTCAGGTAAAATTTTACAAAAGTGTTTTTGGCTTGTGTACATATGGGATGCATGGCATGCAAAAAAGCTTTGCCCTGAATGCCCTAGCAGGTGTACAGAGTAGATGGTTTTGTAGTAGGCTAGTACATGCATGGTTTTTTTCTAGGAACAGGTGCTTGAGGTTCCTCTCTCTTCAGGACAGGTGTACACGGCGGGTATCTTCTCATTTTGGCAAGGATGTAGGCCTTCGTTTCAGCAGATCACCATCTTTCTTCTTTCTCTATCCTTCTTTGGGCATTAATGCCTTATGTCAAGATGATGTGTGAGACTCCTTTGTGCAAGGGGAGAGGTCTGGTTGTACATGGACGCACATGGGAACTGCAATTGGCATTATGGAAGGTTGATCCTGGGCTGATTCTGGATGCCGTTCTCTGGCACCTATAGTATGTGGGTGTTGGCCATGTTTAGTAAGCATGTGATGATGGTCGGCAGTGCATGGCACCGCGACTGCAGTAGCCATATTTGGTATTTTATGGTGTAGTTGATCAAGAACCTATGGCTGTTCATCTACATGGTGATTCTTGTTGTATTAAGACTATGGGCTACAAAGGTACTCCTCTCATATAAAGGGATTGATGGCGATGGCAATAGGGCTGCTCTCAGCCGAAACCTAGGTATATGTTGCCAAAATGAATGGGGGACAGCCTTGTGAGTATATATCTTGTGTGTGTTGATTTGAAGGAGAAGGCGTGATTGACGTGTTTGGTGGTGTAGTCCACGGGTTTACACTCTCACAGCGCACCTTGTGCCAGCCTTTGACTACCTCGTCATGCACACAATGGAAGCACATGTGTTTGTTGGGTGATTACTTTGTCTATGGTGCCCCTGTTTTGTACTAGCGGTTCCAAGGTTGGGGGAGTGGGAAGCTATAGAGGCCTGTTTTCTTGTTTTTTTCCACTCCACAACATGCATCTTCAAAGCATGTGACACGATCAATGAAACCAATAAGGGGAAACAAATCCATGATAGGATTCGAAGGCAGGGGTTGCTGCAGTATGAAGTCATGCTGCAATGCTCTAGTGGACATGTATGCCAAGTGCGCTGCTGTTTCAAAGGCACAATAAGTGCTCGACCGGCTGCTTTCTTGGGATGTTGTCTCTTGGAGTGCACTAATTGCAGAATATGCACAACAAGGTCATGATGCACAAGCACTTGGCTGCTTTGAAGACGTACAGTGTGAGGGCATCCTTCTCGATGCAGTGACCTACACGTGCATCTTGGAAGCATGTGCCACAATCCGAGTAGCCTTGACAAGGGGAAACAGATCCATCATTATCCATGACGAGATTGGAAGGCAGGGGTCGTTGCAGGAAAACATTGTGCTGGGCAATGCTCTAGTGGACATGTATGCCAAATGTGATGATGTTTCAAGGGTATGTTAACTGGGCTGTTTTCTTGGGATGTTGTCTCTTGGAGTGCATTGATTGTTGCAGGATATGCACCAGAAGGTCACGTTGCGTAAGCTCTTAACTTTGCTGAAGATGGTCAGGGTGCACTCTGTGTTGCATCAAGGCTCCGAGAAAAAGGGTTTTCAGCAAGCTCAGCTAGCATTTGTGGAGATGTGGTTGCTAAGCTACAGTCATAACTTGGCTACTAGTGAATATTCGGATGTTTGGGTACATTGTGTAAGCTGGGTGATTTGCATTTGTACATTCTAGGGTTAAAGAAAGGGGATCATGATTCCTTGTGTGTTGGGCGAGTCAGTGGAGCCTTGCACACATTATCCAAAGATTCCTTGAGGATGTCTTGGGGCTAATGCCAATTTGAGTGTGGAGCACAAGTAGTGGATTCGGGTACACTTTTGCCATTGCCAAGACTATGAAAAGGGCTGGCAGCTTGTACCTGGTGGTTCTTCTCTAGGCAACCCAGTTTCCTTTGGTTTCCTCTAAGGTTACCCCACCTCTTGTCCTTTTTCAGAAAGTTGCATGGCATTTCATCTATTCCAGCACTGAAGGCAATACATGGTACCGTTCTCTTTGCGGGGAGTCCAGATCTGGTACCTTCCACTTCAAATGAGCTCAAATGCTTTCAAAGGCATCAATAGCAATGAGTCTAGTAGAGGATTAAGCCAAGAAACACAAGATTTGACCAAATATTGAAAGCTTAATCTCTGTTTTACCAAAGTCACCTGCAGATTTGATGAAGAGCTTGGATCTCACTGTAGACTTGATGAAATTGAATTCTGTCTTCACCAGCTTGTAGAGCATGCTTGAAAACCCCCGGGGCTAAGAGGAATTGAAGCAATTTGATTTGATGAAGCTGCAATGTTCATTTTCCTCAGAAAAAAACGCGCCTGCAGAATCATCGATTTCTCCTGATTTACTTCGCGATTTGCTGCGCCATTTTGATGTGCTTGTAGCCAAAGATGTTAGCTACCATATGCTAAAAGCTTGTGCCCTAACTTAGAGTGTGCAAGGTGCTAGAGATCCTCCACTGGGGCTAGGGGTGAAGGGGGAAGTGAAAAACTAACTAAAAATTTGATTTTTTGCTAATTATCTACTAATTTGGATTAATTAACTAATAGGCTCATAAACCTGATGGATTCTAGGCATGGCTCTGATACCATGTTGAAATTTGAGCATAATGATGAGCTATGGTGGATCAAACACTAGAATCAACATCATTAACAAAGTGATTAGCAAATGATTAAGATGTAATTAGCAAATGATTAAGATGTAATTAGTGAATAATTAGCAAATAGATTAATGTAGGCATGGATACTCAAAAACCAGCAAATTCTCATTAGGGCTATGCCTCAATTTATAGAGTTTACATCAAGCATCAAATCCCATTGATTTCTCCATGATTCACTCCCAGAATATCTCCACCTCTTGCCTGATTCTCTCCACCTCTTCTCTTTTCCCTGAATATCTCCCAAAATAACTCCACACTCCTAAATTCTCTCATGCTACCTTTTATTCTCTCCCAATAGATTCTTCTCACCTTTTCACAGGTTCTTTCACAATTACATCTCCTCTTTTATAGCCTCTATCCAAGAGCTTGTTCCCACACACACCCTATTCACTTGTATATTTCAACAAATTGAACTCCTTTGAAGTATTTGAAAACTTCAAAGTTCATGGAGTCGTAAGAAGTACTGGGATCTAGCAGCGCGTACTAAGACCTTTTGCTTGAGCCAAGTTGGATAAGAACATACGGCTGTAATTCATCCTCGCTATCATCATCACATTCAACCTGTGGTTTGACCTCCTGTACTGGCTGCTTACCTAGAGCAATCCCTATTCTCTTTGGCATATTTCCATCTATTCCTTCGATTGTAGGTCGGCATGTTGTCTTTGTTCCTTTTGACACTTCGGGAGCATCTTTAATCAACCTTTGTGTGCTTGTGGACCTGTTCTTCTCTGTATGCTCTTTCTCAAGCATTCCCATGGTTAAGTGAATCATTATTAGATGAATGGAAACAGTTGATCATTTTGATCGGCATGATGTCATGGCCATTTTCGTCACAAAATTGTGTATTTGTATGTTCATTTGTACATACATCCAATGTAGCTAGAATTTGATCCCATCCATGTGATTCAAACTCATTCTTAGGAAAGGGATCTGGTATGTATGCCTCATCTTCTAGAGGTCTGTAGTCGTGCATTCTTCTTCTTTTAAACTTCCTTCTTGTGATGCTCCGCACATCCAAAGAGGTAAGTTAGTATGTTTTGGTAAGGAAAATTGTGAAGTTGCATTAGTAGCAGAATCAAAATCTTCTATCAGAGTTTTACAACATCTTGGTAGGCATGATCCTTGGTATTCACTCACGTAGTTACACCTTCTTACCGTAAATAGATATAATCGTAGCCCCAATCTTGTATGATTTTCCATCTCCTTCTTAATTCCTGAAAGTTGAGCTAGAACGCTCTTGAAGTCGAGATGAGATGACATACTAGTTGAGCTCTCCTTCTTTAACCCAAAGAATTTGATGAACAAGCTAATCTTTGAGATTTTGCTTGTAGCACCAAAGGTTTTGTCTAGGGCCTTCCAAGCTTCCTTAGCAGTTTTACAATCACCAATGTGGTGAATGTATGTATCATGAAGGTTCTCCCCTATAATGCCTAAAATACCATATTGGGGAATATGGGAATTTCTCACAAGTTTGGGACAAGTGGTCAAAACTTGAGATTGTCCATAACTTGAACACCACTGTTCCAATTTGAGCACTCTAAAGCTCAATAGATAGCAATTTTCAAGCACTTTCCAATGATAGGTCACATGATAGGCTTTTGAGAAACTTATAGACATGTTAATCGGATCGCACTTTTTTAATATTAAAAAATGAAAATTGGGAAATTCCCAAATTCACTATTATATTGTTCTAAGGCCTTGAAATTTTTGAACTCAACAGTCATTGTTGTGTCCCTAGTTTGTGTTCTATCTCCCTCTTGTGGATAACATCCCATAACCCCTTCTTCATGAGGTGAAACTTAATCCTGGTTTGCCAAGTATGGAAGTTTGTCCTATTGAACCTCTCACAAATTTCCTTTTTAGACATCTTTAGAGAGAAATTTTTAACTGCCTATCTTATGAAGATCCTTTTAGGCTTCCTCTTCTCTACAAAGATCCTACCACTGATGACAGGGCTAACTCTTTTTCGTGCAGCCCTATACACTCTAGGTCCAAGAAGTGGTTGACGCTTAGATGTTACTTCTTCTTGCACCTTTTGATATGTGATGGTTGGAGGTGAATGCTTGGATGTGATGGTTGAGGTGGTAGACATATGACTTTTGGGAAGGTCTTAGCACTTGCTATGCAAGGCCAGTGTCTAGTCCCATTACAATGACTTTTGGATGAGGTACATACCCACCTTTTTTATGGCAGTCTTTACAAAAAAGTTTCAAGTGCTAGACATTAATGTGCAAGCAATCTCTAGATGATGGGGGTACATGGCAATCCTTGAGCATGTGAACCTTGGCTAACAAAAAGCTTAAGCATGTGTGAACATAGGTGTACAACCTTAGGAAAAGTCCGCACAAAAAATGAAGATTTGCACCTCTGGAAGCGTGGATTCTTGGACCCGATTTTTCCTTGCAATGTAGTTTATAGTTTGCTCAAGTCCACCAAGCTCCAAGCTTAGGCATTCCAAAAATAGGCAAGCCAAATTTGAACCAGGGATCTCACGGCCATGAGCACCTTACCTCCACAAGCCCACCACCTAAGCTTGAGCACTCTTTGTGAAAGGAAGAGCAAACCTTCTGTACTTCAACTGTCAGTCACACAGAACCAGAAAACTACAGTTTCTTGTATACTTTGCTCCTTCCATTGAACCTTCAAATCTCCGTCAATCTTCAAGCTACTAGGCACAAATAGAGCCTTGTGCCTAGCTCCTCAGCATGACGTCCAAGATTTGTGTTGATTAGAACTTAATTAATACCTAATTAAGGTGTGAGAATCATGCCTAAAAATGCCAAAAAAACACCAAAATAATGAGCCTAATGCAACTATTTGAACTTAATGCAAATAATGGAGACTAATGACCCTACTAATTGAGAAGAGTAGTGGCCCAATGGTATTGCCATGGACATGCCCTCACTCAAATAATTAATGCATTTTGGTGAAAGGATTAGTGCAGAGAGAACTTGGCTCTGATACCATGTTGGAATTCGAGATGCAAGCTAGACTAATTAAGTGGAACAAGCATGATGATTACATTACTCAAGACATGAGACACTAATCAAGATAACAAATGATTAATCTAATCATGATTACATGGATGGATTATTAGGAGCTAATGAGAGAGAGCTATGGAGCTTGTGAATGTGGGAGAGTGAGAGTGTGAGAGAGAGAGCTTGTGTGTGTGCAAGATGTGCCTTATATGGAGCAAGTGTGTGGGCTGAAATGGCAAGTGGAGAAACTCAAGTTTTGGCATTCTTGTGTATGAGTTGGAGCCCCATGTGCATAGGCTAAGAGGTGGACACACTGGGCCTCTTTATTTTAATCAAAGTGTAAAATCTCATGGGGGGGAAAACCACTTTAACCATGGAGTCTAAGGGTGCTTTTCCTAGCTAAGGTTTGGAGCATCGCTTTGCTCTTGGGATCAATGCCAGAGTTAGTGAGTGATTCTAACAAGTTGTGCAACTTCATGCGCGTCTTTCGTAGGGCAGGTTTACCCCACTATTTTCAAATCTCTTTTGTGGCTATTGCTACTCCTGCTCCATTGTCAAGTATGGCTATGGTTTTGACCTCTCTATATTGAACAGGAAGTAAGGTGTTTCATTTACCCCTTGTTTGAACTTATGAATCAAGCTCAACGTATCATTTTTAATACCTTGTTCCAAAAATTCAGCAATAAATGCATCCAACAAGGTATCAACATCATGAGTTTAAGTTGAATTTAGGTTTTGGAACCATAAAAGTGCTTTGCCTTCTAGGGTCAATCCAAATCCTTCAAACTGGGTACGGAAATCTATTATTTCCTCTACTTGTAAAATGCATTTGAACACTATTACATGCTCGTGAGAGGAGGGTCCTCTGTCTCACACTGAACATTTTCTTGACCCACTTTTTTAGTTGTGATGGATGCACAAGCTTAGGATTAGCATATAAGATCGGTGCATTCACCATTGGTTGTGGGTATTCAGTTGTGTGACCCATGTGGTTGGGTTGGTGTGGTTGCATTAGCCCTTGGTTGGCTTGGTAACCACTATTCTCTGCATGTATTTCACTTTTTTGCATTTTGCTTGAAGTACAAGCATCTTCTTGGTGTTTTTTTGACATCAATGCTCCCATATTTTCATCCTTTTAGGAAGCTCTATGATCCGACTATCCTCAAGAAAGTTCTCAATTCGCTTTTGACTCTCTAATGTGGTTCGTACTTGAGACTCCTCATGCATCAGTCATTCTCAAATTGGTAGCCCTTCGTATGTATATTGGTATGCCTCTTGTTGCAAGATCATCGTAGATCATAGGATAAATTTGACCATATACATCAGCCATCCAAAAATCTATGATATCTTGCTTGTTTTCTCTGACCTTCACATACACGATTTGATAGGTCTCGCTCTCATCGATCACTGGAGTTTGGATCCTGTAGAAGACCCTGTATCCATCCTCATCTTGATAGAATAGGCCTATTGTCTTATCGTCTGTTGGAATGCGGTGCACTCGAAAAGAATTTTCAACTCGCTCTCATCGATCACTGGATTTTGGATCTTGTAGAAGACCCTGTATCCATCCTCATCTTGATAGAATAGGCCTATTGTTTTATCGTCTGTTGGAATGCGGTGCACTCGAAAAGAATTTTTGACTCGCTCTCATCGATCACTAGATTTTGGATCTTGTAGAAGACCCTGTATATCCATCCTCATCTTGATAGAATATGCCTATTGTTTTATCGTCTGTTGGAATGCGGTGCACTCGAAAAGAATTTTCGACTCAATATTTGCTATGATTTAGCATCAGTAGCAAATTTTGTTCATTTGGATACACTAGGTTGTTCACCATCCTACCTAATGCATCTACCTTAAGTGGATTTGCAGTGTGATTAGGTACATAGTTTTGCTAAGATCATATTACCGATCATCACGATATACCACTTGCGGCATGAAATTCAGAGAGACTGGATGTGATTCGATATACATGACATGCCGACCTAGGGGATCTAGGTAAATTCTTGCTCTGTAGGCATTTTCATATTGGTATTACAGCCACATTCTAACATGTGTTGCATAGTTAGGCCTATCAATTTGAATCAGGTTCTCGTTTGTGTGCGAATAGAGCGTTCCTGACATTTGATGTACTCTCTTGTGCATGAGATCATAGGTGTACATTGTCTGTGGCCTTTGATCCATTGGCAACACCATCAATTCATTTGCATTAGAATTCGTGGTCTCTTCGAGCATATTTTGACTTTGATTGGCTATTTTTTGCCTAAAATTGCATCACCCCCTCAGTAGCTCAGACTATGGCAAGCGATATCTCAAAACGAGCGTCTTGCTTAGTAGGTTTAGGCGCACTTTACAGCACGAAATTTTGTCAACTGAGGTACCCGTAGTCCTCAAAATAGTAAATTTCTAGGTGGTGAGTGGGAAATTTGACAATTCAAAAGAGAGAAAAAGGCTTTTTGCCTTTATCCCATAGAGCTTAGTCTTCCTCAAGCTTTAAGCCTATATATAGAAGTTTATTATACTACACATCATAAGACCAAGGCAAGACACGGCATGGCACGGCACGACCCTTTTTCTTTTTAATTTTTTAACCTCCCATGATCGGATCACATTGTGGCCGCATTGCCACGACCAAAACCCTTTTGCGGCTAGGTCACCTCGCAGTCGTAATAGCGTTGTGGCCGTTCTTATTTCTTGTAGAAAATGGAATGAACACGGCCGCCTAGCTGTGGATGTCAAACACAATGATGCCTTTATAAAACAAATGCTAAGATGCGAAACAAATTCTAATCTTACTCTAACTAAAAAAAACATAAACTAAAAAATGAAAATGAATGTATCTAAATCTAAACACAAACATAGGCAAACACGCATAAAATGCAAACACACAAACATAGACAAACATAAGCAAAAAACACACATTGTACATGCTTAACCCATCCTAAGGATGTACAGTAGGTTTTTTATGCCTACCGGCTATCCAAATTAGCCTATCAGGATCATCTCGGCTCGGTCCGGGCTGTGGGACCCGTAAAAATTAAAAATTTAAAAATTCTTTAGCTTCATGGGTACTCCATCCAGCACTTTAGTATTTATTTTAGGTTGGCAAATATGTTTGTTCCCAAAACATCTGTACATGGTAGGTGCATCATATGACAAGTTCCTCTTCTTCTTGTGTGATAAGTTTGGGAGCTGATTTTGCATGAGTAATTGATTCCTCCAACCATCTACGTGAAGGGAAGTTCAAAAAAGTTGTGCTTATATTAAGGGGTGTGGTTGCCAGGTAGTTGTGAAAATTTGTCAAATTGTCTTCTTGCTTGCTCTCTCTCTCTCTCTCTCTCTCTCTCTCTCTCTCTCTCTCTCTCTCTCTCTCTCTCTCTCTCTCTCTCTCTCTCTCTCTGCTTTTGCTTCTTTGTATTTATCAAACCATTTCTCCATTAAATATGAATTTAGGAAAAAATTATTTATTTATTTTGCTTAAAGTATTGTCCATTGACTTTACCTTACCTGCTTCTTGTGGTTCTTCTTCAAGTTTTTTTTGTTGGTCTTCATCATGTATGATGTAGCAAGGTACTCTGTGGTGTAAGTTATAGATTCCTGTATAAGCCATCCCATTGACATACTTCCTTCTGGATGAGCTTATTGGTGTACAAATCCCTTTAGTGTTTTTAGAAAATGCTCCAAAAAAAACATCCATCAAGTGTGTACTATCCCTACAATTACAATTTCATCCACAACATGTACTAGTAGATGTACTTGTATTGTCAACATGCCTGGTGGAAGAAATTTTTCCATCATGACCATTGCTTTGATGATGCTCACACGGGCTAAATAAAATGTGTCATAAAATCAATCTCCTTTTGGGAGATCCAATGAGAGAATGTGCTAATCTTGTATAAGATTTCCCTAATATTTTTTATAAGATAACATTTTATTGAAATTGGCAAGATAAATTGCAAGAAAGTTTGCCAATCCATTGACTTCAATCGTGAAAGTTTTTCATCCTTTGTAAATGCACCTTTCACGTAGTGCAAGTATTATGTGGGTGTCTTGAAGGTTTGAATCACCTTTTTGATCTAATTTTTCTCATCATTTGTTGATAGTACCCATGGTGCCTTTGGTAGAAAAATTTTGTGATTGGATCTAGGTTGAGGCCATAATTTTGGTGGACAATTTTGTTTGCATAGTTCCTCCCATTGGACCTTAGTTTCTTTTTGTCCTATTGGGCTTTATTTTCTTTTTGTCCTATTGGGCTTTAGTTTCTTTTTGTCCTATTGGGCCTTATTTTCTTTTTGTCCTATTGTCAATATCTTCCATTTTGCATGTGCAACATTCTTCAAGATATGCATTAGATCTAAAAGATGATTAATAAGAAGCTTGTCCCAATATGGTAGCCCCCCATGAAATATTGATAGTCATTTCATTCCCTGAGGAGGATCTCCAATATGATTATGTGACTCCTCCCACATATACTTCCAATCAGAAACACGCAAAGTAGTAGGAGGTCTAGCTAGTGATCCATGTGACATAGCATGATCCCTCGGTAAATATTGTTTGGAATGCTCATACACCACCTTTTTTAATGATCTAGAGTATCTTGAAACCAATCTAGATGCACACATGGGGTATGCATGATAACCACTATAAGTAAATCCTATATCACCAAGACGAATGGCAAATATGTTAACTTAATCACTAAACCCTAACACCTATTAACTCTTAAATGCTAAACCCATTAAGTATTAAAACCTATTAACTTATCAAAACATTTGTAGTCTAGACAATCATGCATACTCCACATTAAGATACCACATATGGATACGTCTCTTTCACTAAACCACTTGGACATATCATGTACTTGGATACCTATAAACAATCGTCAATCTATTAATTAGTGCATATGCACAAGTCATATAAAGACTAACACATACAGAGAGTAACTAATATATATACCTATCCAAGTAGAAGAATCAGCCTTGACACACACATAATATTGTCTGTTGATATAGAATTTTGATTCCATGACATAGATAGATACATAAACATACGTTGAACATAGGTAGATAGATAGATAGATACATATACATAGAGAGCAACTAATATATATACCTATCCAAGTAGGAGAATCAACTAGTAAACATACGTTGAACATAGATAAATAGATAGATACATATACATAGAGAGCAACTAATATATATACCTATCCAAACAGGAGAATCAATTAGTGCATATGCACAAGTCATATAAAGACTAACACACATATAGAGAGCAACTAATATATATACCTATCCAAGTAGAAGAATCAGCCCTGACACACACATAATATTGTGTGTTGATCTAGAATTTTGATGTCATGACATAGATAGATAGATAGATAGATACATATGTAGGGTTAGGATTAGTATAAGGAGAGAGAGAGAGAGAGAAAGAGAGAGAGAGAGAGAGAGAGAGAGAGAGAGAGAGAGAGAGAGAGAGAGAGAGAGAGAGAGAGAGAGAGAAGCAGATACATAAAAGAACTTAATCTTTTCCATACACAATAAGGTGTATTTATAAAAGCTGACCTTATCCTGAAGAGGATAGGTATACACAAAAGCCTTATCTCATCTCATGTTAGACTCTCACATACACAAATTCTAACAAACCCCCCTTTGGGTCATAGGTGACTAAAACCTGTGACACAAAACTAGAGGAAGAAAAAGGAAGGTTTTACCTGAGACTCTCAGGCAGTGTCTAATCTTTTTGACATTACATAGGCTCTTATGTAGAGAGATTGGAGATCCAATGGGGTTTTGGCATCATGTAAGCATATGACATGTTCTACTAGTGCAACTTAGAGGTCTAGTTAAGTAGATACAAGAGTTGAACACATGTGCATGGCTCCGAGGCTTAAATGCATGGCTCCAGAGGCACAGTAACTTTGTTCTACTACAAAAGCAAAGACATCTTTGTCCTGGGATCAACTCAGAGATCTTTGTTACATATATGCTTTCCCCCCCTTAATGTCAATATCCACCCTTAAAGAAGAGGTCCATTATTAACAAAAACAAAGTAAAAACCTTATTGAATCATTTAAGGGAAGAATTCCTAGGGCAGAGTGTCCATCTCCATGAGTTTAGAATGCCCAAGACTCATCTATATCTTCGTGAAGAGATAGTCCATCAACACAAGCGGTGTATACGTGGTCCTGAGCTTTAGATTTGTTGTGTGCATCTTCATTTGAATCATTTTCAGCAACCAATTGTGCATGTTGCTTCATTTGTTGTTTGCCCAACTTTTTGTAGCATTGATAATCTATGTGACCTCAGTTGTACATGTTGCTTCATTTGTTGTTTGCCCAACTTTCTGTAGCATTGATTAACTATGTGACTTAATTTTTTATAATAGACACACCTTTTGGATTTATCTTAACAATGCACGATTCGATAAATGATCTACATCATTCTTTCTTCTATCTTCTTCTAGAAGAATGGCAACCATTTCTTCTTATAAGACATTCCTTGGTCAACCTAACCTTGAGTACTCTGACTATCTCGGCAAACTTATCTTCGGCCTTCTTATCATTATCATCAAGTGGGCTCTTGAGGGTAGCTAGCTGTTGAAAGAGAAGACTAAGTGCCTCTAAATGGCTTTTTAGAGTGTCACTAGATTGGTAAAGACAGCTATACAATTGCATCTTTAGGAAGAGCTTGGAATTGTTTATATTTCCACACCAAAGGTAGTGTCGAGTTTTGACCATACTTATTTAGCAATTTTAGTTAGATCCAAATAGTGAAGCATATTGTCTGCCGCTAGACTGAGGCCAATGAGAGCAAGAGCTCCCTCATTTTTGTCTACCCAAGCTGCATGTTGAACCACATCACCACGAACATGCTTGAGTTCATTTTGATTGATAGTTTTCCATACCCCTTCTCACATCATGAGAAGTTGCATCTTGGTCTTCCAAAGGGTGAACCCTTGGCCAGTGAATTTTTCAATGGAAATGCCATATTTCAAAACCCCTATGGTTGATCCTGCATGGCTCAGAGACCTCTTACCAAGTTATAGTGTCTCGGCAATGTCTATCTCTTTACAAAGTAGAGCGAAATCAAACTTATTTTCTTTTACAAAACAAATACGTGGTTGGGGACTTAAAGACTTGGGTGAGGTAAGTTGTTGAAAGATGATGGAGATGATGTCCTAATAAGAGAGCAACACATCCATGAGCTCAACAAAGATGAGGTAATAGACATGTCCTACTATCAACGTGCGAGCATCCCAAATCGGCTCATCACCAACTATTTGATTCTGCAAGATGTGGTCTTTGACTGCAATTGGGTGATTCTTGAGTCCAAAAACCTTCATCGCCGTGTGTACAATGCTACTATCACCCACTTCAATGTGGTATACCACCTCAGCAGCTCCCAACCCCTTGAGTGGACATCCGATTTCTACAACAAAGCCACACAGCTTGTGTTTGTGGATTTTGAGCGCCCATTCGAAAACTTTAGGGAAGGAAGGGGGATTCTGCCATGCCCAAGCCAGATAACATAGCTATTGAGATGCCATGATGAGTGAGCAAGAAGAGGCTTGCGACCTCCTATACCTTGCACCCTGGACCTCGGCTCCTCTTATGTGGTAGTCCCTTTGTACGTAGCCCTCTGGCCCCTTATGGATGCGCCTTGGCCTCCACAGCTCCCTACCTACACATGCCTTCATAGCTTAAGACCTGCACACTCTTGCGTTCCCTGTGCCTCTCTTTTTGCACGTTGTGGTGGTTATTGTGGTAGTTGTGCTGCTGCTGCTGTGCTGCGAGATGCGCCACGAGAGAGATAGGCATAGCCGAGTAGGAACGAGCTGAGGAAGAGAGGAGGACATGGTTGGATAAGTAGGGCCAAGCTAGAGCTATAGTAGAAGCCTTGGGTGAAGGGGTAGTTGCAATAGGATGAGCTGGTGCCGAAGGCGAGACGGCAACACAGGGTTCTGTCAAGGCTAATGGTTCTCATGGAGGCTTGGCTTTAGACCTATTGCCATTAAAGCCATCTCACTACTGTTGTAATCATCCAACCAATGTCTGTTAGCTGTGTCACTCCAAAACTTGTGAGAACGGCGAACTAGGCTAGTTCTTCCGTGATCTTGGTGATTGCATATCTACAGCAATGGTGATCCGGTCACTTCCTAAACAAATAAAGCTCTTATATCATTTTGTAGAAATTGATTGATTATTGTCCGCGGAGGTCAAATATGACCTATGGGACAAAAAAAAGACATCTCAAGTGGTATGTGTGGGGCTGATAAGTGATTCTCGATGGTCAAAAATTGTGGTGATGAGTGTCGCAATGGCGAGTCCACATTGTGCTTGGGAGAGGAAATTGTGTAGAGCTATATCATGTCTAAAAAGGTGGGAAAAGTGAGTTCTAATGTGATCAAAAGCGGGGCACTCAAGTAGTGTGTGGTGCTCGGTCTCCCGAACTTGATGGGGGCATAAAGTACATAAAGTAGTGTGTGGTGCATAGTCGACGGGACTCCTCGCTAGTACTCCAATGCCCCGTCTCACATCGAAGGAAGTGAGAGCTAAGCTGAATGGATGCGATGGTACAGATTACGAACGAGGGGATAAGTTCAAGTATATAGGGGTAGGTGCGGTTCCCTCGTTTGGAGAAGAAGATGGTTTTGTAGTTGTGAGCCTCCGGACTTCTCCCAAGTCGTGATACATTGGCATTGTAGGAAAGCTTCGTTCACCATGGAGTCTTTCGAGGCATCATGAAGCAAGTGTAATGCATCCCATATCTCAAACCACTTCTTGATGTCTTGCATCCATCTCGAGCTCAATATTTGACTTTTGTGTGTCTTTTGGACTTTCTGGCTTGCTTCCCATGCAATTTTAGGAACGCGATATGAGGGGTTCTAACGCATCTTGAGCATGTACTCCATGACCCTCTCCATGTCCATAACCTCGATGGGAAGTGATCTGGTTTCAAGAAGTAAGAGTGTATAAGGTGTTTGTGTCTTGACTTGGAGAAAGTTTGTGAGAAATTGCTTTACAAACTCTTTCCAAGTAGACTTAGAGATGCTACTACCCAATACTTCCACTCCATAGAAAAGCACCAGTGTCACCAATGTGTCAAAAAGATATATTTTTTGAAAGCCCAACATTTGATCTCGCCCGCATTGCACATGTTCTCAAATGCATAATAGGATCTCTTTCCGGCTTCCAATCAACGCATAGCACATTCCTTCCATTTATGGTTTGCGCAGGAACCTCAAGGCCGAGGTATTTGAAGTTCTCTACTACAACCTTGAGTGGCTCTTTATTATACACAATGCATGGCTTATTCTTTTTGTTTTGAGAGTTTTCACGAGCATAACCTTTGTTTTGGAGCTATTCACACGACCAGCCCATTATGCAAGCAAAACTTCTCCAACACGATCATGAGCTTTTGTGCATCTCCCAAAGTGTGGGCTAAGAGCACTACATCATCCACATATAGCAAGAGGATGATCAATGTATTTCTAATAATAACCTCTTCAATCCATTCTTGTTGTGTGAACTCAATAACCATGTTTTCCAATTCATCAATACATAGCTCGAAAAGGGTGGGAGAGAGTGGGCATCCTTGTTTCACCCCAATAGCACTTGTGAAAATTTTTGAAATTCCCTCTTTTGTGTGTACTTGGCATATCACCTTCTCATATATACGAGAGATCGCGTGCATATATTCTCTTGGCACTTGGAGTTCTTCCATATGTCTCCAAAGATTCTCGCAAGGGACCATATCAAAAGCTTTCTTGAAGTCTACAAAGCAACAATACAATCCTTTTCCTTTCAATCGACTTTCTTCCATGAGGAAGGGTAACAAGGTGGTGCTTTGATGTTGTGGAAAACCCGCTTGTCCATTTGCACGTTTGCCATTCTTTTCAGCCCAATCACTTAGCTTTCTTTCCATCACACATCCAAACAACTTTGCTATAAGAGAGCCCACCATGATGGTACAATAGTTGTTTACATTGTTTACATCTCCCCCTTTGTGTAGAGGTTTGATCCAATTTGTGCTCCAATCATGAGGTATTCCATGTTGTAATGCAAGGTTAAACACGTCACAAATCCAACAATGTGTTGACTCGTTTGTCCATTTGAGCATTTCGATCTCCTGCTTTGCGAGTGGCCAACTTTTGAAGTCCTTTACATACATCTTCAATGGTGAAGAAAGAAGGTATACATGAGAGAGAACCATAGCATGGCATCTTTCCTACATTCGGTTGCTTGTATAGATTCTTGCAATGCATGTACATGTCCGTAAGAGTCAAGCTACCAAAACTCTCACCATTTCCCGTAGCATTTGTTCAACCATATCGGCATACATGGGTGTTCTCGTTTGAAGTCTATGCAAAGAGATGATTTTTTGGCATGATGGTTGGAGTTTACATACTTGGGTCTCTCTCTACATTCAAGCTCAATAAAGTCCTATGATCCGATTCCAAATTCCATTGGCCAAGTGTAAATCTTTTTATGCGAACCAATGTGGCTTCCGAGAACAACATATAGTCAATTACACTATCTCCAACGTGTTTTCTACATGTGAATCCATCTGTGCCATTCCACAAAGATACCCCATTTGCTATGAGCATTCTAGTACTATTGCACATATGTAGAAGTGATTTACCATAAAAATCCAAATCTTTTACATTCATAGAAGTTTGACCATACATATGTATACCATCTAGCTTCTTTGTAACATGTGGCATATCAAGTTGTTGTATGTCATGTTGCAAGGTACTTGTGCGTGTGTTCATGTCACCAAAGACAATAACCTCTCATTCTCCCTTGAAGTGAGCAATGTCTACCTCTCTAAGGTGGATCTCTATCCAAGCAAGCATAAAAATTGGAGTCGCGGGATGAGGAATGTAGCAACCTACCACAAATGTGGGTGTGTCATTTGCCATCATTATTTTCAGCCATATATAACCTTTATGCTTGTCCTCTTTGATGATAGAGATAGAGATGTAATCTTCCAAGCCCCTCTTAAACATACATGCTATGCCTCCTTGTCCTCTTGGTTGTTTTACATTTTTTGCCCACATCAAAGAATGCACATTGTACGTGTCCGTTCCAAGAATTCTTTGCACATCATCATGTTCTCATGTTTCAACAAGAAGTATTTTATCTGCTTTGTTAGTTAGCTCATCTATGGAGAGAGAGAGAGAGAGAGAGAGAGAGAGAGAGAGAGAGAGAGAGAGAGAGAGAGAGAGAGAGAGTGTGTGTGTGTGAGAGAGAGAGAGAGAGAGAGAGAGAGTGAGAGAGAGAGTGAGAAATATGTAAAAGAAGAACTTGATCTTTTCTATACACCATAAGGTGTATTTATAAAAGCTTACCTTATCCTTAAGAGGATAGGTATATACACAAGGATACACACAAGCCTTATCTCATCAAGATAGACTCTCACATGTACAAATACTAACACCATATACATACATTGATACATAGGTCGATAGAATTTTGATGCCATAACATAGATGGATACATAGATACATATACATACATACATCCATACATACATACATACATACATACATACATACATACATACATACATATATACACACACACACACACATACATACATGCATCCATACATCGATACATACATACATACATATATATACATACATACATAGATACATAGATGCACATACATATATATAGATACATAGATTACATATACATACACACATACATAGATGCACATACATATATATATATATATACACACACACACACACACATACATGCATACATCCATACATCGATACATACATACATACATACATATACATAGATACATAGATGCACATACATATATATAGATACATAGATTACATATACATACTTACACACATACATAGATACATATACATATACATATACTTACACAAAAAGTTTGACAAAAAACTTACATGCAAAAAGTTTCAATATATCAAATTAGCCAAAAAAATATTTGTAGATTGAGGATTGAAAGACATGTACATAGAATGGAGATGCAAATAACAAGATATAATGGCAACTTTGCAAGTTATAATGGTTACTTTGCAAGTTATAATGGTAACTTTGCAAGTTATAATGGTAACTTTGCTTCATTAAATTGCTTGGCTATCAAGTAAGTATTCTTGTGTTGTTGCTCAACACTAATTAAGTGTTTAATTAAAAAATATACTTAATAAGTTTTTAAATTAGCAATTAAAACACTAATTAGGATTTATTAATCAATATTAGGGCTTTCATTTAGGGTTTATGATTGTATATAAGAATTTTGTATTAGGATTTAAGACCTCTAATTTATCTTTTATCTATAATTACTTATTAATTAGTAATTAGCATTAATTAAGACTAGCTAACTACTCATTAACTCGCAAGTACTTAGAAATTTGTTGCCATATTATGGTAGTGATATGTGTGAACACGCTTATGACCACAGCGCACTTTTTCCCTCTTTAGGAGGTTTTTTCCCCTGGCTTATATATACACTTAGGATCGTCAGTACACTCTTTAGGAGGTTTTTTTTCCTCCCCGACTTGTATATACACCTGTCACTCATTCTAGGGCACTATCTTTTGTACTTGGCACACTAAGTAACAATCATCTTCTTTGTTGTGTGCTACTTAGCTTCTTCTTGCCTTGTGTCGTGTTCCTTCTCTCGCAACCCTACTCCAATTTTTTTTGTAGATTCTTATTATACTGTGGGTTGTACAATATTACACTGGTCACATACTATTCTACCTCATTATAGTGTTTGCTTGTGGGTTACTATATTTTTGTAATGGCCCATAACATTGACGTATTTTGTATGCTTGCTGTCAAGGATCAGTTGGATGGGACCAAGTATCCACTGTGGGCCTACATGATGTGACCGGTATTGGTTGCAAAGGGTTTATGGAAAATTATACAAGGAATTGAGGTCAGATGTTCGCGAGTCTCCCCGTGAACGAGCATGTGTAGTGTAGCGAGAACTCTAGCAAACAAAATGTCTACTAAAGGACAAGCTAACTTGACTAGTATATGGAAGCAGTGGTGCAAGTATCAAGAGACCACCTGAGGGGTAATGGCCAGAACGCAGCTAATCTACCTGTGCTGCTAAGACCTTATATGCACTAATCCTAAATGGACAAGCTAATCTAATGTGATTGGAGTGAATCTAAGCTATTCAGCCAACCTATCTAAGCTAGAACAAGCCTAACGAAGCTACCCGAACAAGAAGAACATCTCTGATCGCATCTGGGCGACAAACTCACCTACGAGTTGTGAACTCGGAAAGTAGAGTTTCACTAATCGGAATTATACAAGAGGGAATTCTACTCGTAGAGCTAATCCTCTAGACTAATCCTACCAATTTCAATAAAAAATGGACAACTCTATTGTGCTAGATCTACTAAACATGCTTAGGAGTCCTAATCACATAATTAACTAAAATGCTAATAATCAAACATTAACAAATTAGTAGTGGAAAGGAAGAGCACAGGACACAGAGTAACCTCGCCAAAATCCATTTGCATTTGGAGCACCCAGATGATAGTAGCAAGCATCTAGTTCTTCTTTGAGCTCTTACACAACAGGAACCTCTTACAAATGAGCAAATTTTCACTTATATAGGCCGGTCGGGACGCTCAACCCGAAATTAACCGCACTTCAGCTACAAAAATCCTATACAAATTGGAAGCATTATAGCCTCGGGGCTTGACTCATATCTGATTGGATTAGCCTATCATGACCATCTTGGCTTAGTCGGCGGGCTACGGGACCCAAAAAATTTAAAAAATTAAAAATCCTTCGCAGCTTCACACTCCATCCAGCACTTTAGCATTGATTTTAACCCAGTCCATCTGTTCTCGAAACATTCCTCCTCACCCAGATTATGCACGTCCTTGGGCACATTGAAACGTTGTCGAGGATATGCTGGGGGGTTGTCATTGATGCTTCAAGTTGTGGTGCAACATATTGATGCTGATAACCTTGAGGCCTTGTTTGTGAGAAGAGTTCTTTGATTTGCATTTTACAGTAGGTATTAAGTATACATTAGCTTACATTGATGAAATCAAATGTATGACCTAGGTAGTTGAACTATTCTCCAAGAAAATTCATGGGTGTTTGATAAGGATCTTTGCATCGGAGTTGTCATGCATTGCGGTTGACATTGAGTTGCTTCTACTTAAGTTGTAGTTAGTTTTTTGTTGACATGTTGAGCCTTTAAGGGTGACTTGATCTTTCATGTGCTCATTTAGAGCAAAGAACATTTTCATGACCTTCTGTGTGAAGCATGAAGTTGGCATGCAACATTTGTGGGTGGGTTAGGTTCCACTGGCAGAAGATAGCTAGAAATTTCAATGGAGAATTTTCCAAATGCAATACATGCAAACTATGTGCAACTTAAACCTAAAGTTAGATATGAGAAAATTAAGTACAATTCCTCTGTTTCTCCAAAGAATGCCAACATTTTCATTGCGGTTTATCATTGCAATACATGCAAACTATGTGCAACTTAAACCTAAAGTTAGATATGAGAATATTAAGTACAATTCCTCTGTTTCTCCAAAGAATGCCAACATTTTCATTGCGGTTTATCAATGATCCTCATTTCTTGTAACCTGTGTGTACCTATTTTGGAGAAGTAGACATGTTTCTACACCATGTATAGGCATAGTTGTCAGTTAATGTTATGTGGTTCCAGTCTATGGTCTTTGTAATATGTTATCCTGCTCATGTACTTGTATAACTTGTTCTAGCTACACACAGAGCCATTTGTTCCGGTTTTCCCTGTGGTAGCTTACAATGTTGCTTGAAGATTTGTGACCTGTGGTGGTTGGACTTAAAATGGAAGTGTAAAAGATGGTTCTTTAAGTGTAGACATTTTCATTTGCTCCAAATGGTTCTTCGAGCTCACCATGAGGTATTTTATTACACAAAAGAAAATAAAATAAAGAAGCATGGGATTAAACAATAAGTGTCAATGCATGGCCTTGTAATGTGGCCCTATAGCATGATATCACAGAATATGCAATGAGAACAACATGTTGTGCTAGATGGGGATCATGAGAGTGATGCGCTCATGGGTTTTTGATGGTGAGGCATTTGTGTAATGATTCCAGGAAGATGTTAGTTTTAGGATCTTCTATATAGAGATTGTTCTCATCTTCCTTAGATAGAATCATAAATTTTGAGCTTACCTCTCGGAGATGTTAATTTTAGGATCTTCTATGTAGAGATTGTTCTCATCTTCCTTATTAGATAGAATCATAACTTTTGAGCTTACCTCTCGGAGATTGGAGATGCCAGGATGGAAGCTTTTTGTCTCCACTTGAGGTTTGTCAGTGCATGCGATGGCGCATTTTGACTTGAAGGAAGATCCACTTGCGTGGATTTTTGTTACCATACCCACTTGTATTTGACTTGAGGCTCCAATACTTGGGATGTCTTTGGCTTCCACATCCAGTTAGATGATGGCTTGGTTGTAACCTTTGTTGGTGGAAGTTGGTTGGCAACTTGCTTAGGTCTCCACACCCACAGTTGTAACCTGTGGCTCAGATGGTTGGTGTGGACCCTGCTGTCGAGGCTTTAGCTTTTGTCTCTGAGTTGAGATGGGGATTCAAGCATGTGTTGTTGAGGATTGGCTTCTTTTTGGGATCCACATTTTCTTGTATCTTGCTTGTCCTTGAACTAGCTTCGTTTTGGTACCTAGATTTGGCGATGTGTGGGCTTGGGAAAAGATGGCTTCTTAATGTGAGGATGTCGGTTCTTGGACATTTGCTTGTAGCATGTGCTTTGTCGCTTAGAAAATGGCCTTTGTTGCCTGTTTTGAGCTTATTGGCGAGAAGGGGATTTCTTGAGAGTTGATTTGGGTATCTAGATTTGTTTTGAATTTGAGTTAGTAGGTGCTTTGGTACTCCAATTTTTGTTATTGTTACTGATTTTCATCCCCAGAGAGGTAACTTAGTATGTTTTGGTAAAGAAAATTTGGAAGTTACAATGGTAGCAGAATCAAAATATTCTATCGGAGTTTTTGCAATATCACGGTAGGTTAGATCCTTGGTAGTCACTCACGTAGTTACACCTTCTTGCTATAAATAGATATAATCGTAGCCCCAGTCTTGAATGAGTTTCAATTGTCGCATAAAGGGTCTACCCAAAATTATATCATATGTAGATTTCTTGCCAAAATCTACAATAGCAAAGGTGTGCTCGTATTCTATGCCACAAGATGTGACAAGTAATCGTTCGAGCAATCCAAGCAGCTCCTCAATATAACCATTTGCTTATTGTAACTTCATGCATGTTTTTTGTAGGGCAGGCTTACCCCAATTTTTCCAAATCTCTTTTGTGGCTATTGCTACTCCTACTCCACTGTCAAGTATGGTCGTGGTTTTGACCTCTCCATATTGAATAGGTAGTAAGGTGTTTCCTCCTTCTCTTTCATAGTATTCACCAACTTTGTTGATGGGAACCGGTTCAATCTCTTTGCTTTCGTAGCTTTCCACTTCTTTTGCTAAAGAAGGGATATCTTATTCAATTCCCATCTTCTCAATTCTTTTGCCCACTTCTTGCCACAATTTTGGTTTAACCTTCAAGAGATCTATGAGCTTCAATGTACATTTTGGCAGGTGTTTGTAGCAGCTCTTGAACATTGTTTGTATTTTGTACTGGTGGCATTGATCTCTATTGTGAGTGGAGTTTCTTGGTTATTGATGCATTTTAATAGCTACCTAGATATGAAGGTAAGGCTCTTAATGTGGCAGCTTTTGAGCTTTCAGATCGATCGAAACCCATATTACAATATCTAGATGGTAATTCTGGGTATTTCTACGATTGGATCTCCTTATGCCTCTCAAAAGTTGAACATCAGCTCTTACTTCCCTAATGTATGGCTTTTGTGACACATAGACTACATCTCTATTCTGCATTTGTGCATAACCCATGTTGTGAACCTCTAGGCCACGAACTTGTCAATGCCTAGGCATTGGTTGTGCTTGATGGTATGAATTTGAAGTATGTATAGGCTGGTAATGATTTTGTGCATGAGATATCGGCCTATAATTTCCATTCAATTGTTGGTCCATACCATGCTTATCTTGCCAAATAATGTGCGATTGATTAGAGTGAGGTTATTCACGTGTGGATTCCATCATCTTTTTTATTATCAACTCGCCTAGAATCTTTACATTGGTCGGTGAATTTACATGCTCATCACTTGATTTTGGTTGGCTAGTGGACTTAGTTTCTGGACCCACCTCATGTTCTTGATAATATGAATCGACATTATCCACTAGGTCCACAGCCTCGTGGATGCATTGGTCCAATGTTGAGCATCTTTTCTTATATACATTCTTGCTGAGGTGTTTATTGGTCAACCCATCCAAAAAGATTGAGACTAATCTTTCCTGGGTTGGATGTTCGGCTATGCAACATCTCGTAATGTAGGTTTGCAACAATGATAGGCAGCATCCTTGACTGATTCATGTACCCCTTGTTTGAATTGGTTAATCGAGCTCAACGTATCATTTTTAATACCTCGTTTAGTAAACTCAACAATAAATGCATCCAATAAGGTATTAACATCCTAAAATTCAGCTCGTTTCAAGGTTTGGAACCACGAAAGTGCTTTGCCTTTGAGGTCAATCCAAATCCTTCAAATTGGCTATGAAAATCCATTATTTTCTTTGCTTGTAACACTCATTTGAAAACTATTACATGCTTGTGAGGTCTCTTTCACTGAATGTTTTCTTGCCCCACTGTTTTAGCTGTGATGGATGCACATGCTTAAGATAAGCATACAAAATCGGTGCATTCACCAGTGGTTGTTGGTACTCACAGCTGTGTGAGCTATGTGGTTTGCAGTAGCCCTTGATTGGCTTGATAACCACCATTCTCTTCATTAGTTTCACTTATTAGCATATCAATTGAAGTACTAGCATCTTCTTGTTGTTTGTTTGTCATCACTACTCCCAGATTTTTATTGGTTTGGAAGCTCCTCAATTTGACTATTCCCAAAAGAATTCTCTTCCTATTTTTGGCTCTCTAACTTGAATCATATTTGAGACTCCTCATGCATCAGCCATTCTCGAATTGGTAGCCCTTGGTATGTATATTGGTCTACCTCTTGTTTTGTGAGATCATCTGTGATAAATTTGACCATGTACATCAGTCATCTAGAAATCACTGATATCTTTCCCTGGATTTTATTTGACCATCACATACACAATTTGATAGGTCTCGCTCTCATCACTCATTGGATTTTGGATATAAGATCATGTATCCATTCTCATCTTGATAGAATAGGCCTATTGTATCCTCATTTATTGGGATGTGATTCACTTGGAAAGACTTTACCACTCGGTATTTGCTTTGATTAAGCATTGGTAGCAAATTTTGCTCGTTTACGTATGCTAGGTCATTCATCATCCTGCTTAATGCATCTACTTCAAGTGGATTTACAATGAGTAGGTACATAGTTCCGTTGAGATCATAGTACTGATCATAACAATACACCACTTGTGGCTCGTAATTTAGAGGTAAAGGATGTGATTCAATGCATACTACATGTTGACCTAGGGGATCTAGGAAAATTCTCGCTTCGTAGGTGTTTTCATACTGGTATTGCAACCACATTTTGACATTTGATGTATAATTTGGCCAATCGATTTGAATTTAGCTCTCATTTGAGTGCGGATAGAGTGTTTCTAGAATTTGATGTACTCTCTCATGCATGAGATCATATGCGTACATTGTCTATGGCCTTTGAAGCATTGGCAATGCCATCAATTCATGTGCATTAGAATTCATGGCCCCTTTGATCATATTTTGACTTTGATTGGCCAATTTTTGCTTAAAACTGCACCACTCGATTAGTAGCTCTAGACTATGGCAAGTGATATCTTTCTCAGGAGGTTTGGCACACTTTACAAACCGAGGTGCTCATAGTCCTCAAAATAGTAAATTTCTAGGTTGCGAGCGGGGAATTTTGGCAATTCAAAAGAGAGGAAAAGGCTTTTTGGATTTATCCCATAGAGCATAGTCTTCCCCAAGCTTCAAGCCTATGTATACAATGTCTTACAGAGTGTACACATCGTAAGACCAAGACCAAATCTCCGCTCGGCTCAGCTGGCCCTTTTTTCTTAAATTTTTTATCAACAAAAAATTTCTCTTCTCAGAGACGCACGAGCTTGCTTGCCTTTTTTTAAAATAATTTTTGGGCCTTCTCCAGAACAGATCTTCCCAAAATGGCCACGTCCGGAATGCTCATCTCGGACAAAACTCGTGCATCCATGATCGGATCTCCGTAATTGTAATGCCTTCTGCTGGCGATCGGATCTTGTCCTCCACTCCTCGCGGGGGTCCGACAAGCCTGGTTACATCCGCGGCCACCGGACAGCCTCCACGGCCATAACAACTTGCGGCCGGATTTCCACGGGATGAAGCACCTTTTCGGATCTCGTGATATGCCTACAATTGTATCTTGCTTTCTCCCGTAGCCGTGACTCTTCCAGTACGTTCGTCACCCCACAACGCTCCTCGCGGGGGTGGGGCCTCCCACGGCCGCACCTCACAACTCCCACTGTCGTAAAACTTTGTGCTCCTACCTCTTTGTGGTCGTCAAAGTTTAGAGCATCTCTTGCAGTCGTAATGTTCCACGCACGGCTGCAACACTCCTTGTACGACTGAGACTCAAAACGACTGTGGCCAAAAAGCCTTCCCTGACTTTACAAAACTTGAGACCACCATAGATCACTTGGAATTGGCTGTACCTGTACTTTTCTTGAAATGATCATCGTAAACAAAATGGCTACTCTCACTTTCAAAACGCTCACTACCTCCTGTGCACGGTGGCTATTCCTCAAAGGGTGGTAAGAGACATGGGCAGAGTGAGATGGATGCTTATGTGACCTACCTGTGGATGTCAAACAGTCTAGTCTAAGATTACTTTACAAATCAAATGCTAAGATGAAAAACTGATGCTACTACTAATCTAACTAAAAAAAGTAAACTAAAAAATAAAAATGAAGATCTAAATCTAAACACAAACACAGCTAAACATGCATACAATGCAGACTCCACTCATGAACATAAGCAAAAAATACACATCATACATGTTTAACCCGTCCTAAGGATGCCTACCGGCAATCCGAAAATCTAAAGATGTAGGTGTGAGCCTAGGACCGTCTTGAATGAACTAAAGTGTAACTACTATTCAACAACCTCATATAAGTGTAGGCACTCGTCCCTGGCAAAACGGCGCCAATGCAGGTCTCCGCCACAGACGAGCATGTGCAGTGTAGCGAGAACTCCTGCAAACATGAGGACAAGCTAACCCAACTAGTGCATGGAAGCAATAGTGCAAGTGTCAAGAGACCACCCTAGGGGGAATGGCCAGAACGCAACTAATCTACCCGTACTGCTAAGGTCTCTTTTGTGATAATCTTACACGGACAAGCTAATCTAATGCAATTGGAGTGAACCTTATCTATCAAACCAACCTATCTAAGCTAGAACAAGCCTAAGGGAGCTACCTAAATAAGCAAAACATCTCTAATCGCATCTAGGCAGCAAACTCACCTACGAGCTGTGAACTCGAAAAGTAGAGTTTTGCTAAAATCGGAATCGTACAAGAGGGGATTCTACTCGTAGAGCTCAGTCTCCAGACTAATCCTACCAAGTTTGATCAAAACGGACAACTCTATCGTGCTAGATTTGCTTAACATGCTTAGGAGTCCTAATTATACAACTAATTAAAATGCTAATCAAACATTAACAAATTAGTAGTGGAAAAGAAGAGCACAGAACACAAAGTAACCTCGTCAAAATGCATTTACATTCGGAGCACCGAGACGATAGTAGCAAACATCAGATGTCAAGTCAAATGTCAAGCATGCTCGTAGTTCTTCTTTGAGCTCCTACATAGGTACCTCTTACAAATGAGCAAATTTTCACTTATATAGGCCGGTCGAGACGCTCAACCCAAAATTAACCGCACTTAAACTGGGAATATCCTATACAAATTGGAAGCATTATAGCCCCGATTTGACTTAATCTAGGAATATCCTGTACAAATTGGAAGCATTATAGCCCCTGCTTAACTTATATCTAATTAGATTAGCTTATTGGGATCATCTTGGCTCGGTCGGGTTGTGAGATTCGAAAAATTTAAAAATTTAAAAATTCTTTGCAACTTCACAGGCACTCCATCCAGCACTTTAGCATTGATTTTAAGCCGATCCATCTATTCTCGGAACATCAGACTAGATTCACAAGTTAACCCTACTGCTGCAACTTCTGGTATAGTTGAGGATGTTGTGGATCCTACTAATACTAGTCATTGTGTTGTACCTACAAGATGTGCCCCTATTGGTGATTTAGATGTTGCACCTACTCCTAAGGTGTCTAAGTGGGATGGACATGATGCACAACCTCATGCCTTGATTTTGCTTTTTGTTAAATGCTCCATTATATCCTACATTCGCTCATGCAAGACTCCAAAAAATGCATGGGGGATGCATTGGCTAGTCTGAATCAAGTGAGAAAGAGGCTTGTGTTGCTTATCTGTGTAAGTAATTGGAAACAAAACACATTCTTGAAGGTGACTCTATGGATGCATACCTTGCTATGATTAAGGATTTCAAAGGGCTACATACCTTGCTATGATTAAGGATTTCAAAGAGGCTTGTGTTACTTATCTGTGTAAGTAATTGGAAACAAAACACATTCTTGAAGGTGACTCTATGGATGCATACCTTGCTATGATTAAGGATTTCAAAGAGCTATTGGTGGTTGCTAATGAAATCTTGCTTGACAATTCAATCATGAAAACTATCCTAAATGTGGTCTTCTAGATTCTTATATATGAACCAAGCAATTATTGCTTGCCTCATGATAACTTGTGCTCTTGAGACAATGATTATACATTGATGTAGGGAGATCCAAATGCCCTTATGTTTGATGACTTGGTTACTATTCTAGTGCAAGAGGACCAATCTCGACAAAATACATCTATTATGTATGTTAGTGACCATGCTTTTGCTGCCAAATGAAAAAGGGAAAGGTAAAGCTGCCTTTCACACCAGGAAAGCCAAAACCTACACAACTTGCATATTCAAAGAAATTTGAGATGGATGACACAAAGATAGAGCAAAAAGTGTTTTGCAAGTATTGTAGTTAACGTGGTCATGATGTAAAAGGAATGTCCAAAGATTGCTAAAAAAAAGGAGGCTAAGAAAAGGGAGGAAAATTTGGCTACATATGCTTTTGCCTCTAAATTTGAGTATGTAAATTATGCACGGGATATAAAATGGGCATTTCTACACAATGATATTATGATCCATTACTGCATGATACCTGTATGGTAGCTATAGATTCACATGTTTGGTACTTCAACAGTGGTGCTACTACCAAGCCCATCACTTTGTAGCTTAATTCGTTCACTGACATTGAGTATGCCCCTTTTGGGTAACACGATTACTTATGCTAATAACTCCTTGTATCCTATTAAAGGAGTTGGTATAATAGTGTTGACTACTACTAATGGAAGCATGTTCACACTCTTATATGCATTGTATTTACTCGAGAAAAAAAAGAGTTTGCTGTCAATTTTTGTACTTGCCAAAATTGGTTTGGTTGTGAAATTTGTGAATGATAGATGTACTATTTATGACCCAGATAGATGGAATAGATGCTAAGATTAGAGATAAATATGCACCTGCTAATCAGTGTCCTACCAAGGTGTTGCATTCTATTACTCCCTATGAGGCTTGGCATGGTAGAAAGCTATCGGTTGCTCATTTTCATGTTTTTGGTTGCTTGGCGTATGCTCAAGTGCCTATGCAACAATGCAACAAATTGGATGATAAGGCTGTGAAATGTATATTCATTGGATTTAGTTCAAAAAGTAAGGGTTACATGTTATATCATTTGCAAAACAAGAAACATTTTGGTTAGCGGTGATGTAGTGTTTGTGGAAGATTCTATTCAGCCTTTACTATCATGTACTAAAGAGACAAGTGTGAGCTCACATGACATATATAACACATTGTTGCCCTTGTTTGGGAGTGCTCATTCGAATATAGAGCAAAATAGGGCATGTGATCAGCCTATGGGTGTTCCAAATGAGGTCACATATTAGCCTATAATTGATGTTGATGTTGATGATGCTGTTCATGAAGTGCTTTGTGCAAAAATTGAGGAGTCAAGGAGTATGACTAAGTGGATTGTGCAGACATTACGTGATAGTAGATTGTCTAGTCCTTTGGCTTCTCATAATTGTTATGGTTCTCATGCATCATATGCACCAGATTGTTATGCTTTGGAGTATTCAGTCTATATGATGCCATAAATCTAGGCACATGGTTTAGAGAACTGGATGGCTGCTATGCAAGCAGAATATGATGCTCTTTGTAAAGAATGGGACATGGTCTTGGTGTGATTTGCCTCTTAGCAAGAAGACCATTGGTACTAAGTGGGTGTATAAGTCGAAACGTAAGCCTATATTTAGCATTGATCACTATAAGGAAAGGCTTGTTTTGCAAAAGGCTATGCTCAACAAAAGGGTGATGGTAGCATTGATCGCTATAAGGAAAGGCTTGTTGTTGCAAAAGGCTATGCTCAACAAAAGGGTATAGACTTTGATGAGGAGAAGTTTGCTCCCACTTGTCCCATGACTAACATTTGGAGTGTATGTGCTTTGGTACCCCAACACCAGTTGGACAGTAAAATCACATTTTTGAATGGCAATTTGCAATTTGAGGAAGCATATATTATGCAGCCTCATGGTTTTGTTCAAAATGGGCAAGAAACCAAAGTGTGTAGGTTAAGAAAGGCATTGTATAGTCTTAAGCAAGCACCATGTTCTTTGTATGAGAAGATACATGAATGGTTAACAATGCATGGTTTTGTGAGCAGTAATTGAGAGCACCTTGTATGTCAAGAGGTCAAGTGATGTACTTTTGGTGCTTGTCTTGTATGTAGACAATTTGCTACTCATCACTAGGCCATCTAAGAAGCACATTGCTAATTTTAAGGCCAAATTAAATTTAACGTTTGAGATGATTGATTTGGGCTTGTTGCTTCACTATTTGGGTGTTTAGTTTAAGCATTCTAATAAAGACATTGCTTTATGTCAGATGCAATACATAGACATTGTTATGTTATTTTGGCATGGAGGATTGTAAGCCTATTTTGCAACACCTATGGAAACAAGGTTGAGGTTTAGCATCCATGATGTTGGTGACTACTTTGATGTTGCTCTCTATCAGTAGCCTATTGGATGCCTCATTTATGTATGCATTACAAGGTCGGACATATAATATGCAGTTTTGTAGGTGAGCCATTTTATGCATAGTCCAAGAGTTAAGCAGTGGCAAGCTATTAAACAAATATTTTGGTACTTGCATGGTAGTAAGCACCTTGGGCTGTTTTATCCCAAGGGAGGATCTGTGCCGTTAGATTTACATGCTTTTTCAAACTCAAAGTGGGTTGGCTGTTAGGGCATGCGTGTCCACAAGTGGTTTTTGCTTCATGCTTGGAAGCTGATGCATTTCATGGTTGAGCAAGAAGCAACCAATTGTGGCCAATTCAAGCTATGAGGCTAAGTACAGGACATCATTCATAGCTCTACGATTAAATGAGTATGGCTTAGATGCTTGATGTGGCTGATTTGGATGTTGGATAGGATGCTACCACCACTATCCTCAATGATAGTCAAAGTGCATTGGCAGTTAAGGAACATTGAGGTGCATTACTACTATGAGGTGCACAAAGCACATTGAGGTGCATTACCACTACATCAAGGAGACAGACTCTTTGCGGGAGAGATTATCTTGACATATGTATCGATGCAGGATAAACTTGTGGATTTTTTCACAAAGGTATTGTCTCATGAGAAGTTCAAAGCTTTTTGCAAAGATTGGGCTTACTCCCCTTTGCGGATTGATCTAGTCCACTGAGCATAGCACTACCCTCTACATTACGTGCCAGCTCTAGTTCACCCCATCACTCCCGAGGGGGATTTGTTGCCATATTATGATAGTGATGTGTGTGAACACACTTAGGGCCATTGGGATACTTTTTTTCTCTTTAGGAGGTTTTTTCCCCCGGCTTGTATATACGTCCGTCACTCATTCTAGGGCATTATCTTTTGTACTTGGCACACTAAGTAACAATCATCTTCTTTGTTGTGTACTATTGAGCTTCTTCTTCCTTGTATCATGTGTTTCTTCTTGCCACAATCCTTCTCCAACAAGATTTAGGGTTTAGAGGTTACAATAAGGGTTAGGATTTAGGGATTTAGAGGTTGCAATATTTATATGTGTAGGTGTATGTGTAAGGGTCTAGGAATGTGTATGTGTAGGGTTAAGGTTTAGGTTTAGGTGTATGTGTAGGTCTATAGCTTCTTCTTCCTTGTATCATGTGTTTCTTCTCGCCACAATCCTTCTCCAACAAGATTTAGGGTTTAAAGGTTACAATTAGGGTTAGGATTTAGGGATTTAGAGGTTGCAATATTTATATGTGTAGGCGTATGTGTAACGGTTTAGAAATGTGTATGTGTAGGGTTAAGGTTTAGGTGTATGTGTAGGTCTATAGGTATTTATATGTGCAAGTGTATGTGCAGGGGTGTAGGTCTGTATGTGTATGTATAGGGTTTAAAGTTAGGGTTTAGGATTTAGGATCTAGGTCTATGTATAGGTTTATGTGTAAGTCTATGTTTAGGGTCTAGGTTTAGGTCTAAGGATAGGGTTTAGAATTTAGGATCTCGGTCTATGTATAGGTCTATGTGTAGGTCTAGGTTTAGGTCTAACTTTAGGATTTAGGGTTATGGGTGAGGGTTAGGGTTTAGGGTCTAGGGTTATGGGTTTAGGTCTAAGGTTTAGGGTCTAGGTTTAGGGTTTAGGTCTAGGGTATAGGGTCTAGGTTTTAGGGTTTAGGTCTTGGGTTACGGTTAGAGTTTAGGGTCTAGGTTTAGGGTTTAGGGTTATGGGTTATGGGTTTAGGTCTAGGGTCTAGGTTTAGGGTTTAAGCCTTGTATTATCATATCGACGACCACCCTCTCCTTCCCTCTTTCTCTCTATGCTTGCACTATAACCTAAAGAGGTATATATATATATATATATATATATTAGTGTATATGTATCCATGTATGTAGGCACTAAGTATGGGAGCATAGCACCCAATAGTTGAACGCTTCCTCTTGGGTATAGTTTCTTTTTAATTGTGGCATCGTTGTATAGGTCCAATCATGTATGGACTATCACGGGGGTACCCTTGGTTTTACCATGATTGAGATTGTGGTGATATCTAAAGAGGTGCCTCTAGACTAAAGGCACTACTAGCCCCCTACTTGGGTATACTTATGCACGTATGTTTGTGTAGTAGATATATATATGTAAGTATGCTATACATATATAAGGGTATAAATACATGTATGTACACACACACACACACACACACACACACACACACACACACACACACACACACACACACACACACACACACACATATACACACACACATATATATAAACATATACATAGAAGTCTGTATATATGTATGTATGTAGGCACTAAGTATGGGAGCATAGCACCCAATAGTTGACTATATCATCTTGGGTATAGTCCCTTTTTAATCGTGGCATCCCGGTCTAGGTCCACTCATGTATGGACTATAATTGGTTCTACCATAATTGAGATTGTGATAATATCTAAAGAGGTGCCTTTAGACTATTGGCACTACTAGCCCCTACTTAGGTCTAATAGTATGCTCTATGTGCATCCCGGTCTAGGTCCACTCATGTATGGACTATCATGGGGTACCGTTGGTTCTACCACAACTGAGATTGTGATGATATCTAAAGAGGTGCCTTTAGACTATTGGCACTACTAGCCCCTAGTATACTCTATGTCTATGTATTTATATGTATAGAAAGATATTTGTATAAGAGAGAGAGAGAGAGAGAGAGAGAGAGAGAGAGAGAGATAAATAGATCAAATTATTGTCCTTGAGAGGTCACATATGACCCATGGGACCAAAACATGCATACAAAGGAGTGTCTCCTCTCTTCATGGAGAGGGAAATGGTTGTTACATTGAGGTAGCAACCCAAGGGTTGATGTAACTAGGTGTTGACTAGGGGCTTGATGGAACAACCTTAGGATACAAAACAAGATATGAGGGCAAAATGAAAACTAGAGGCTAAGGAACGTGCTTGGCGGTGTTGTAGATGGCTTAGGAGAGTGAAACTCCTGGATGATTTCCTTCCCCTACTATATACCGCCCAAAAATATGTGTTGTAAATTTTTTTTTAAAAAAATTAGCAATGTCAAAAAACCACTAAACTTTACACCTCAATTTCTACCCCTTATATGACTCTAGGACTTATGAGTCATGAGCAGATTGAGCACCTTTTGACACAGTGTACTCGAGAGCAATACGATATAGCTTCACGTGTGTTTGGGAGTACAAGTGCTCCAATAATAAATCCTCCCATTTCGGAAGCCACACCCATTCCTTCTCCTATCTCCGAATGCTCGACCACTTGTTGTCATGATCAGCCATAGAGATTATTCGGAGGTAGATGTTGAGGTCGGAGGCAGATGTTGTAGAAGATCAAAGGCCTCCACTACTCTGTGCAAGAGACCATCCCTTGATTCTCTCACCTTGACATGCATGAGTGTGGGCTTACAAGCTCACATTTTTGCTATACGACACTACTCCGTGTAGTAGGGGGCATACCTATATATGTGTGGATGGAACCGTGGTTGAAGATGAAGGCGGCTCTAAAATGAAGTAACGGATCAAAGAATTATATCAAGTGTTTTCGAAAATGTGATGGTATACTTCCCAACTTCGATAAGGGGAGGAAAGAAAGAACCATTAATTTGATTCTTACAAAATTTCAACCAACAGAGGGGAGTGAAATGGTGCTCCACCGTTGGATAAAGGATCATATGGTAGCATGCATGTCTCACTGTGCCAAAGTGACATCACGTAAGCCGTCCAAAGAGGACGACCAAAGCATTAGTATATGATTCAAAGGGAATGGGATGCAGAAGTAGCCAAGCATGCAACAAATCTAGAGAGAGATTCCAAGAAGGAGAAAGCGATAGAGAAATGCTTGTACAGTGTTGGGAGCTCAAACTTGGTGGGTAGCGAAATGGGATGCCTTTCATGCTTGTTTTGTAAATGTATTTATACTCTACTCTTAAGTCATTATTTACCTAAATAATTATCAAATTTCTAACATATTTTTGTTTTTAATAGAACAAAGTTCTACAAAGATGTGCCACAAATGAGAAGGAGAGATATGCATATTGGTATAGCACGATGACACTCTTGAGGAAGTTGGAGAGGTAAGGACATGATTTGAATTGGGAAGCGGTGGGGTCCAAGGCACTAGCAAGTCCTTTATGTCTAGAGAATGATTTGTTAGCACATCTTGCATATATATCCTCCTTCATAGTGATTAGTTAGGGACACCTTGCATATATATCCTCCTTACATAGTGATTAGTTAGGGACACCTTGCATATATATCCTCGTTTTCCTTTAATAGGTACTCATAACACATCAACTATACAACGTAGCATGGCCTTTCCTATAGTAACAGCCTTATTAGTTAGGGACACCTTGCATATATATCCTCCTTACAAAGTGATTAGTTAGGGACACCTTGCATATATCTCATTTTGAATGTAGACACTTTTTCGCTTTTAGATATGGTTGTCATGAATTTTGGAATGTAAACACTTTTTGGATTTTCCAAATCTATTATGTTTTGGATCAAGTTGTATCTCATTTTTACAATTGTCATGCGTATGTTTGTTCTTATCAATGAGTACAGATGTTGTGTACTCTGGTGTGGGGCATAGCGGTGTATGATGGATTTGCAATTCCATACACCACTATGTTCCAAATTTATTTTACTAGTTAAATGTCATTTTATTAGCATCTAAATAACTTGATATGATTGTTAAAAAAGCATCAGAATAACCCTAAGAAAATGCATAGGAATACTCGTCTATATAGATATAATCGTCGAAAATTTTGTCGGAGATATTGTCGATAAAAGTCTCTTAATTTGGAGTAGTACAGATGCTTTTTCCTAAAGTTATATCGAGGACTATACCAACGATTTTAAAACATGTATTACCAACATTTTTTTTGTCAATTTGGCTCTGATGCTTTTTTCAAAATGCATTGCTACATTTTTGGCATTTATTTATTAGACAAAAATGTCAAAAAAAGTATCCATATAAATGTTTCCTACAGTAGTGAGTGCCACTCGTGGTACAATACTTCATCTTTAGCTTAGATTTTATTGTGGTCTACTTGGTTGCCCCAAGTAGAGAGTGGATTTCCCATGCTCATTTGCTGATAGACCATGGGTAAGACACACCAAAGCCCTACATGATTTGGGTAATGATAACATGTGGGTCTCTAATCCCAAGAATGATGGAAAGAAAATCAAACTAGAAACATGTATTGATCCAACCAACATAAGGGCCTTCCTAGCCTGGCCAAGATAAGGATTTGTCTTTAGCTAAGATTTTATTGTGGTCTACTTGGTTGCCCCAAGTAGAGAGTGGATTTCCCATGCTCATTGGTAATAGACCATGGTTAAGACACACCAAAGCCCTACATGATTGGGGTAATGATAACATGTGGGTCTCCAATCCCAAGAATGATGGAAAGAAAATCAAACTAGAAACATGTATTGATCCAACCAACATAAGGGCCTTCCTCAATATCTAGCCTGGCCAAGATAAGGATTTGTCTTGCCCAATAGGCTAGGATGAGGACCAATTACCAAGTCAACCCACATTGGATGAATGTCCAAGTCCATCTAGTACCATCTTTTTCTTGTTTAATGGTGGCTCCATAATACTCAAGTCAGGGGGGAGAGTTCAATGCCATCTTTTGACAAGGGGATCGACCATGACCACACAATGGATACCCATAACGTAGTGCACCCCCAATTAATGCTCTTAAGAACTATTTGGCTTAGGAGAGCCCATCACTAATCATAGGGGGTGCAAGAAGGATGCCATGACGAGCATATTGGCCAAATTCATTAGTGAGCCGACCACACCATTGAAGCCAGCCAAAAAACAACCTTCTAAGATAATGACCCAGGGCCAGTTGCATGAGAAATAAAAAGATTGTGGAATTTACTAGACACCAACTCATGATGTAGAAGCCTTATCTAGATTTGGAAGCTTCCTTGAGAACAATTGACCTTGAGATGACTACCAAGACTTGATAAAGGAGGTCAACCTAGGTAAGTTTGGAATAGCTTAAAATTATACCACTAGCAACATGGATTTGGGAATATTCCACCCTATTGGATAAAGAAGTCTCTTTACTAATAATGAAAGAACTCCAAGATGTTTTACTTGGTCATATCATGATAAGACAAGTATGTCATGAGAAGTTTGCATGAGACTAGGTCAACTAGAGGTCACACCTACAAGATTAACCCCAAATATGCTAATTTTGTTAAGTAAGAAATTGAGAAGATGCAAGAGGTAGGTACTATAGACCCTGTGAAACACTTTCAATGGCTTTCATCTGTGGTCATTGCCCCAAAGAAGAACTCCCAAAGGTTTGTGTATGAATTGAGAAGATGCAAGAGGTAGGTACTATAGACCCTGTGAAACACTTTCAATGGCTTTCATCTGTGGTCATTGCCCCAAAGAAGAACTCCCAAAGGTTTGTGTATGCATAGACTTTCACGCCCATAATAAGGTAACTGCACAAGATGGTTTTCCTACTCCATTCATCAAATTTGTCTTGGAGGATATGGTAGGGCATGTTTTGTACAAATTCATGGATGGAACTAGAGAGTATAACCAAATTGCTATACACCTGACCAACCAACACAAAACCACTCTTGTCAAGCCATGGAAAACATCTTTTTACCTCTATATGGTCATTAGAGTTAAGAATGTCCATGCTTCTTTTACCCCAATCTTATGGAGAACAATTTTCGACCACCTAGGGTTTTTTTCAAATGTAGAGAGGTATGCCTAAAGATGAATCCATTCAAATGCCTTTTCTTGTTTACCGAGGTGACACTTTTGGGGCACATAGTGTTTAGCCCCTGATCTAGAGAAGGTAACCATGATGCTTATGATGACTCCTCCCATCAATTCAAAAGTGGTGCGTAGTTTTTTGGGGCATGTCAACTATCATTGGTGCTTTATATGCATGTATGTAGATCACCATGCCCCTTTCTATGAGACTAGTCTGATAGTACCATTCTAGAGGACTAGTGAAGAGGGTGTAATATTTTCTCAAGCAAAGGCTAATAACTATTCTTGTACTTGTTGGACCTATTGTATACTATTATTATTTATTCTCCCTAGCGTGACTCCCTGCATGGTGTAACACCTCATGGTTTTGTACCTGTAGTTGCATTTTGAGATCCCATCTCGGCATACCTTCTTGGAATGTTAACAAAATTATGGTTGATATTTCCATGGGTTTTGGCATTCACAAGAAACTTATTACACAATCCCACTACATTTCCCACGTTACGGATTACGACAACATCATGAGCTACTACGAGGGAGGGGCTTGCATACCTAGCTAGGTGCGGTGGGGGGCAGGGCAGTGCCGGCCCGGGGTGGGGGGCCGGCACTGCCTTGCCCCCAACCGCACCTAGCTAGGTATGCGGGTCCCTCCCGAGTGGTAGCTCATGATGTTGAGCTCTATAGGGAAAAACAGTGGCTAATGGGCTCTCTTCCCACATGGGAATCTGTCAAAAACTTCTTGTGATTGTAACATTAGAGGCTAAAATGTCATATGCGGAGGAGGTAATGTTGCCATTTTCTAAACCAAATGGATAAATTCATGCTTTGTAGCTTTGTTTAGTTGTAGGTCCTGTTGTGGCACATTTTTGTCATTGGTAAGAGTTTCACCACACCCTTATGTGGTCTACGGAGTTTTGGTCACGAAACATGGACAAACCCTACATATACATATTCAAACTTATTAAAAAGAAGAAAACAAACACCTCATCCCAAGCCCCTTCATGGCACCGCTTCTTGTAATAATGAAAGAAGAAGTGATTATGCCAAATATTTCTACTTTTCCTCTCCCCATTCCAAATATGGATAAATGTGGAGAGCTAGTGCAAAAAATATTTTGTCTGCTAAGGTAATTGATGGTCCTCTCACTGAACCTAAAATCCTTTACACCAGATGCTACCTCAAAAAGAGTAAATCTCCAAGCGCCGATGGTCTCCCAAATTAATTCTTTTTAGGCTGTGAATATTTTATGTGTCCTTACATCCTTTATGTTTGACATGAAGCCTGTCAAAGCGGTACTCTTCCTGTTAATGTGAACACATGTCATAAGACTCATACGCCAAAGAAGATTAGAAAAAAATCTTAGACAATTGGAGGTCCATCACTTTTCTTTCTTACCTCTACAAGATTTTTTCCTCAACCCTTGCTTGAAGGTTGAGTCCCCTTGTGGACCAATTAATTCTCAGAAAGAACACTAAAAATTTATCAGGGGGACACATCTTGGATGCAATCATTACCCTTTGGGAGGGCATTGAACCTGCTAAAAACACTAATCAAAGTTACATCTTCTTCAAGATTTACTTTAATCAATTCTATGATAGAAAAGAGTGGGATTGTGTCGTCCAATGCCTTGCAAGCATGGGCCTTTACAAAAACTTCATCAAATATGTTAGTGTCCTTTTTGAGAATGCTTTTGCAGGGGTTGCAGATCAATTGTAATAGGGCTATCCTTTAGAAATGAGGAAAATTCAATAAGACAAGGATTTCCCTTGGCCCCTCTTTTGTTTGCTATTGCCTTTGCCTCTTTGAACTAGTTAATGAAATGAGGAAAATTCAATAAGACAAGGAGATGTTAATGGAATTAAGATTTTTGGTTCTCAAGCAGATCTCTATCTTCAGCAATGTGCTGATAACATAAATGTTTTTTGGTAAATGGTATCATTAGAATGACTTCCATTCTAATGACATACTATTTAGTAAGGCCACCTTCAAACCTAAAGGCTCAACCCTTATTAAAAGAATGTGGTCATCTTGGATGGACTATAAAAATCTCGTGGTATTAAAAGATAAAAGGAAATGGTTTCACTACTTTACTTCACTTATTTTGGTTTGGGCAATTTATGTCAAATGTGGAAAATACTGACAAGGGAAATTTCATAAACTATATTCAAAGTTGGTTTCAGGAGGCTACAAGATGTGACAGGATCAAATGCATGGCTAAATGTGGATGGTTTGAAAGAAAAAATCATTTTTTCTAATGCTACCACAAAACCTATAGTAGGAAGGTTGCACTCCCTCCCCTTTCACCATTCCATACCCTCAACTCCCTCATAAAATCTTTTGAATAAAGCTTTCAAATGGATAAGTAAGAACTCCTTAATGGTTCTCCCCGAGTTCTCCCCAAGCTCAAAAGGAAGTTAGCTTCTGTGGCTTGTAAAATTAACTAGAGATGGCACCTAAATAGGAGTGAACTCATCAATAGCAATATCTTCTTTATATATAAAGATTCTTGGAGTGGAGGTGCCACATGGCAGCACCTCCACTTTTCAAGCTGAGAGGGGAAAAAAAGAGAGATTAAGGGGGGAGAGAGAGAAAACATTTTACTACAAAATAATTTTTTTAGGAGACGGACATTGCACATTGATATTTGACCAGTTGACCATTTGCTATAAAACAATGCTTATTCCATCACATCATCTCCACTTGGTGTCATAAGCATTCTTTTTAGAAATTTTAAATTTACAAAATACCTTAAATGC